>NW_019945281.1:28316-39318 GCF_002910315.2 Salvelinus sp. IW2-2015
AAGGTGTTAAACCACTGCCTGTGAGGGAGGGAGGAGGGAGGGAGGAGGAAGAGAGAGAGAGGATGGAGAGAGAGAGAGAGAGAAGGAGAGGGGAGAGGAGAGGAGAGAGAGAGGAGAGAGAGAGGAGGGAGAGAGAGGAGGGAGGAAGAGAGAGAGAGGAGAAGAGAGGAAGGGAGGGAGGGGAGGGAGGGAGGGGAAGGAGGAGGGGCGGATGGGAGGGTGGGAGGGAGGGAGAGAGAGAGGGGAGGAGGAGGGGAGGGAGGGAGGGAGGTGGGAGGGGCTGATGGTAATGCGCCGGCTGGAACCAACTTTCGGAGAGTGATTAAAGGAAGTGTTCAGTTTGTCTGTCTGCAGTTCCTCATGCCGTGGGGTCTGTGTGTGTGTTACATGGCTTGAAACCTTGTGTCCTGTGTATATCTTTGACTAGCTCTTTGGTCGTGGCCATTAGGTGGAGTTTGGATGTGATCTGTTGAGGTTGTGACAGGTGTCTTTTATAGCTGATAAAAGTTCAAACAGGTGGGCATAATACAGTAAGGTAAGAGGGGAGGCAGAGGAGCCTCTTAAGAAGAAGTTACAGAGGTCTGTGAAGAGCCAAGAAATCTTGCTTGTTTTTAGGTGAACAAATAGCTTATATTTCGCACCATAATTTTGAAATAGAATTATAAAAATCCTACAATGTGGATTTTCTCTGATTTTATTTCCTCATGAAAGTTATGTTTTCATAGTTTTGAAGTGTACCTGAAGTAGATGAATGAAAAATTACAAAGGCCTCTCATCTTTTTAAGTGGGAAGAATTGCACAAATTGGTGGGCTTGACTAATACTTTTTTTGCCCACTGTATAAATATTACATTTTGTAAAGCACTTTTCATTAAACAAGAATATTTTCAAAGTGAATATGTACTGGATGACTGCAACATTAGAATGAACTGAAAAGGAAAGCTCGGCCCCTCCTTACTTCACCAGACACACAGAGGAAGTGTCGATGCTTGGGTGATGTCCATGAACGGCGTCGTGAGGAACGCCGGACCTGTTTCTCTCCAGGATCTCTTGAAGAGGTCCATGTTGTCCTGTGGCAACCTTACGGTTGTGGGCTTTGGCAGCTAGAGCCAGAGCAGCCGATTAATACCTGTTACAGAGCAATACAGCACACAATTACTACAGCGATGGTGGTGAATTAGCATGTTGTCCTGAGCAACCTTACTGTTGGGCTTGGCATGCAATAGAGCCAGGGCCGCATTAGATCAACCATGTTACAGAGCAATCACAACCATAAATTACTACAGCAGGTGGATTACAAACATGACACTTCCTGTATAAACATCGACCACACACGCAGAGAGACCAACACGCAGAGAGACCAATACGCAGAGAGACCAACACACAGAGAGACCAACACGCAGTCGCCGAGGGAGACCAAAACCACACAGACGAGAAGCCAATACTCGGAGAAGAAGACCAATACGCCAGAAGAGAACGCCATACACGCAGAGAAGAGACCAACAAAACTGCTCAGGTCCGAGGAGAACACCCAACCACTCACTACAGAAGTGCCACCATTCTACAATGACACACACAGAGGACCAATACACACACAGAGACCAACAACACACAGAGACCAACACACACAGAGGAGAGACCAACACACACAGAGAGAGAGACCAAACACACAAGACCGAGGACCAACACACACAGAGAGGAGGACCAACAACACAGAGAGACGACCCAACACCACAGCAAGAGAGACCAACACACACACGATGGAGAGACGACCACAACCAACCACACAGAGAGACCAAACTGCACAACCACAAGAGAAGCAGAGACAACAACAACACAGCCAGACGAGACCAACTGAACAACACCACAGAAGAGAGGAACCAACAAACACCAGAGAGAGACCAACAACATCACAGGAGAGCCGAACACCAACACCACAACAGCAGAAACGAGAACCCACACAACACACAACCAGCAGAGAACCAAATCACACACCAACACAACCACAGAGAGACCAACCACACACCACCAACACGAACAAAAACCACAACCAAACACAATCTACACAAGAGAAAACCTAACTCACACAAACCACACAGAGAGACCAACATGCACACAACACAGAGAGGACCAACACAAAACACGAGACGACGCAAACACGACACAGAGAAATACCAAAACACACGACAGAGACCAAACCCACACCAGAGAGAAGACATAGGGCACCACACACAGAGAGGACCAACACACACACAGGAATGGAGGACAACAAACACACAAGAGAGTACCATAACACATCCAAACACAAACAGAGGACAACACTACACAAAACAGAGAGAGGACCAACACAACACACAAAGGAGGAGAGAGCCAAAACGAACACACACAGAAAGAAGGACCAAAACGAACACACACAGAAGGAGACCAACACACAACATGAAAATCCGAGACCTAACCATCACACCACACCCACAGACTGAGAACACAAGGACCTACACACGGAGGGCAAAAACGAGACCAACACATCAGAGAAAAAGAGACCAAACCAAGCAAAAGAGAGAGCACCACACACAGAAAGAGACCAAACACCAGCGACAGAAAGAGACTGCAACCACACACACAAGAACGAGACCCAAACACACCACAGAAAGAGGACCAACCAACACAGAGAGGAAAGACCCAACACACAGAGAGAGGACCAACACACAGAGAAGGAGAACGCAACACACACAGAGAAGACCACACACAAACACAGAGAAGACCAAACCACAACACCAGAGCACCAGGGAGGACCAACACACACAGAGATATATCCAGACATGCACAACAACAGATCGTAGGGAGTACCATACCATCATCAAGAGAGAGAGACCAACACTGACACAGACCGAGTATCTCAACACACACACACACCACAGAATCAGAGACCGAATTAACACAGCGACGAGCACACAGAGAGACCAAACACACACACACACCCGAGAGATATCTCAAGCACACACACCACTCACAGATGATGATGATCCGAGACAACACACAATTCCACACCACAAAACAGGACCAAGCGAGCTTTTCACAACAGGCTACACAGACAGGACCAACAACACACACACACAAAGAAAGACCGAAAATCACCACACACACACTAGTAGACCCTAAAAGACAGCACACAGATAGAGACCAACACACCACAGAGAGACAACACCACACAGACGAGACCAACAGGCCAGCACAGATTGAGGACCAAAACACACACCAGAGGAGTACTGCACAACATACGCAAACATTAGCATAGTGCTGATTGTATGGCTACCCTTTCTACCCACTGTGTTTCTGGCAGCTAATGCCAGGTTCACCCCCCACCACTGAATAGCGTAGGTTCAGCCCACACCCTTGTTTCTGCAGGGTTCACCCCCCACCCACTGTTTTGGCAGGGTTTACCCCCCACACCACTGTTTTGGCAGGGTTCACCCCCCCCCACATGTTTGGGCAGGGTTCACTCTCCCCACCACTGTGTTTGGCAGGGTTCACCCCGCCACCCACTGTGTTTTGGCAGGGTAAATCACCCCCGGCACCCCACTGTTTTGGCAGGGTTCACCCCCCCCCACTGTGTTTTGGCAGTGGGTTCACCCCCACCCACTGTGTTTGGCAGGGTTACCCCCCACCACTGTTTTGGGCAACAGTATTCACATAATTGCTGTAGTAGGAAGAGTTCACTGGGAAAGGAGTGTGAATGAGGAACAGCTCCTTAGTTTTCTCCTCTTGACGGGGCAACAATTAATCATCTGCGTGAGATTTCAAGCCTGGGAGGCTCTCCCTCCTTAAGACTGCTAAGCTCTCTCAATAGACGACCGCATATACATCGGTACCGTCACTTAAGGTGAGGATTAAAGACCAGTCCCTCCTCGCTCACCTTGTCCAGACAGCGAACACGGGCGCGGCGTGTGAGCAGGCGAGAGCGAGGCGGCGGGGGTCTAAGGGAGAGATCCAGGGTGAGCGTCATGTCGCGGCACCCGCGAACGTACTTCCTACGTGTACAAGAGGAGTTCCTTGAAGAGAAGAGTTGGGCGAGTCGAAAGGCGGGGGCCTCCGTGCGGGAAAGGGCGAGATGTAGCACCTGGGCGCGATGCGGGTTCTCTGGAGGAGAGAGAGGAGGCGACAGCCACGAGGCGCAGTCAGAGAGTCTACCGGAGTTAGAGGTGAACAGTCCGCAGGTGTCAGTCCTAAAAAGGGCAGGTATATCGTACGGCAGGATTAGACGGCGATGAGTGGTACCAGGGTCTGCAACTAGAGAGTTCTACAGAGTTAGAAGGTGCAGTCCAGGGTTGCAGTGTTTAGAGGGTTCTACGGAGTTTAGGGGGGTTGCGCCAAGGTGCAGGATTCTACGAGAGTTCTACGCGGAAGTTAGAGGTGGTTCCTAGGTTCAGTTCTAAGAGTGTTCTACGGAGGTTTAGGTCGAGTGCGTGCTCGAGCTCGAGTACGCGCACGCTTCCCAGTTGGTACGACGGAGGTTTCCTACCGTGCCGTTACAGCGTGAGTTCCAGGTTCCCAGTTCTGAAGATTCTACCGGAGTTAGAGGTGAAGGTCCGTTCTTCACAGAGTTGCAACCCGGAAGGCCGACCAGTTAGAGGGTAGGTGTTTATCAAAGGCTGCGCAAAAGGGTCTCCACGGTTCAGGTTCGTCGAGCAGTCTCTACCGAGTAGGAGGGCGTGAGGGTCCCAGGCATTCGAGAGTTCTTGATGGGTGGTTTCTGTAAGGGGTAGAGTTAGACGGCAAGGTTCGCGAGAGCAAGGAGCGAGGGCGGAGTTCTAAGGGGATGATTACTAGGACGATGTTAGAGGGATCTTTGAGAGGGCCTGATCCAATGCCCAGTTCTTTGTAGGTGTGGCCTGCATGGCGTTACGATGCGATTATCTGTCTAGCTCCGCTAGTGTGGTCTCTAGGTGTATCTGTTAGTGAAAGGTGAGTTCCGCCAGCTGAGTATCAAACTTCATACTTTCGATGTCCCAATGTTTTTGTCCAATAGTGATAAATGATTGCCGACCCAAAAGGAGCAGATTATCCACCTGAATTTGCGTAATGAATGTACGTTTCCCTAAAATTGATCCTCCTTTATGATGAGAGTCCATATTTAAGTGTGACCGAATGAGTCTCGCCTAGGCATTGCTAGGCTGCAAATGTATGACAGGGGTGAACGTTTGGACGTACATCTGCAGAGCCCGCCATGGATAGACGATGACAATCCTGATCCAGACCTGGGGGCAGAGTGTCTCCAGCTGGGATGCAGCCATACGAACCAGCTTGACTCCCTCTTCATTATTAGAGATGGAGCAGGCCAGGTTGGCCACCTAGACACAGACAGACAGTCAGACTCACACCTAAATACACACTTCACATCATTATAGACCAGTTTTACTGTCTCTGTCTCACGCAGACAGTCAGCTTCTGATTATACAGTACACAGCATGTAGCATACCTAGTAAACAAACACACAGACAAAACAGACTCCTACTCACATACACAGACCGCATGGTCAGTGTTTCCCCTATATTAATTTAGCAGAGGAATGTGCCACCACTCCTAAAAATAAATTATAAAAATATATAATTTACATATTTTTTTGGGGGGGGGGGCAGTAAAACATGTTCAGTGTAAACGTAAGACTAAACCCAGATATAAAGTGTGTAGAAAATATAATGGAGCTATAGATTTATAAAAATATAATCTTTAAGGACAAACAATCACTGTTAGACTTCCCCCACGCGCCAACTTTTCCACCACTACTGAAAGAAAAGATAAAAACCTCTGGGAAACAGACGGTATACAGACATGTATCCCTGTCGGTCTCTATTACACAAGATATATAGAGCAGGAGGCTAAACTTGAGAGAAACACTCCACACGCCTCAGATGTATTCTGTAAGTTGAACAAATATGAGACATGGGGAAAACAGGAGAGAGACAGACGGGTCTACATCTCTGGTGGTAGTACGGTACGTTCGCTAGTCTGGAGTCTGGTAAATGTGTCTCTATCCATCAGAGGGGGAACCTCCCTCCCTCCACCATAACCCCCCTGAATATAAAACACACTGATGACAGAGAGCAAGAGAGCAAGTGTCTGAATACCCACACGTACGTCCTAAATAACGGGTCTGAATACCCACACGTAACGTCTTAACTAACGGGTCTGAATACCCACACGTAACGTCCTAACTAACGGGTCTGAATACCCACACGTACGTCCTAAATAACGGGTCTGAATACCCACACGTACGTCCTAAATAACGGGTCTGAATACCCACACGTACGTCCTAAATAACGGGTCTGAATACCCACACGTACGTCCTAAATAACGGGTCTGAATACCCACACGTACGTCCTAAATAACGGGTCTGAATACCCACACGTACGTCCTAAATAACGGGTCTGAATACCCACACGTAACGTCCTAAATAACGGGTCTGAATACCCACACGTACGTCCTAAATAACGGGTCTGAATACCCACACGTAACGTCCTAAATAACGGGTCTGAATACTTAGTGCATTCAGACCCATTGACTTTTTACACATTTTGTTACGTTGGAGTTATTCTAAAATTTATTAAACTGTTTTTTCCCCCCCTGATCAATCTACACACAATACTCCATAACGACAAAGCATAAACATGTTTTTAGAAACGTTTGCAAATGTATAAAAAAAAACTGAAATCACATTTACACAAGTATTCAGACCCTTTACTTAGTACTGTTGAGCCACCTTCGGGAAGTGATTACAGCCTCAAGTCTTCTTGGGTATGACGCTACAAACTTGGCACACCTGTTTTTGGGGAGTTTCTCCCATTCTTCTCTGCAGAAGCTCTTCAAGCTCTGTCAGGTTGGATGGGGAGCGTTGCTGCACAGCTATTTTCAGCTCTCCAGAGATGTTAGATCGGGTTCAAGTCCAGGCTCTGGCTGGGCAACTCAAGGACATTCAGGAGGAGTTGTACCGAAGCCACTCCTGTGTTGTCCTGGCTGTGTGCTTAAGGTCGTTCTGTTGGAAGGTGAACCTTCACCCCAGTCTGAGGTCCTGAGCGCTCTGGAGCAGGTTTTCATCAAGGATCTCTCTGTACTTGGCTCCGTTCATCTTTTTCTTGATCCTGACTAGTCTCCCAGCCACCACCGTAGGGATGCTGCCACCACCATGCTTCACCATAGGGATGGTGCCAGGTTTCCTCCAGACGTGACGCTTGGCATTCAGGCCAAAGAGTTCACTCTTGGTTTCAACAGACCAGAGAATCGTGTTTCTCATGGTCAGAATCCTTTAGGTGCCTTATGGCAAACTCCAAGCAGGCTGTCATGTGACTTACTGAAGAGTGGCTTCCGTCTGGCCACTCTACCATAAAGGCGTGATTGGTGGAGTGCTGCAGAGATGGTTTTCCTTCTGGAAGGTTCTCCCATCTCCAGAGAGGAACTCTGGAGCTCTGTTAGAGTGACTATTGGGTTCTTTGTCACCTCGCAGACCAAGGCCCTTCTCGCCCGATTGCTCAGTTTGTGCCTCGACACAATCCTGTCTCGGAGCTCTACGGACAATTCCTTTGACCTCATGGCTTGGTTCTTGCTCTGACATACACTGTCATCTGTTGGACCTTATTTAGACAGGTGTGTGCCTTTCCAAATCAATTAATTAAATTTACCACAGGAACTCTAATCAAGTTGTAGAAACATCAAGCGAGTGATCAATGGAACCACGATGCACCTGAGCCTCAATGTCGAGTTTCATAGTAAGCGTTTAAATACTTATGGAAATAAGGTTCTTTGTAAATTAAAATTTGCTAAATAAAAAAATGCTGATTTGTCATTATGGATATTTTGTTTAGATTAATTTAATACCATTTTCGAATAAGGCAGAAACGTAACGCAAAATGTGGAAAAGGGAAGGAGTCTGATAGTTTCCGAATGTACCGTATATCATTGATCTCACCATCAGGATTTTAGGCCATATGGGTCAGGACCAGTACCAGCCTACCCCAGGTCCCCTGCTGTTGATTCAGTGTAAAATCCATCGGTTAAATTAACACATGGTTGGGGGGGGGGGGGAGGGTAATGGAGAAAACGGGCAATCAGTGTTTATATTGCTAAAGAGAAATCATTCATCTATTCCATAAATTGGGTTCCAGAAATGCCGACTTATAATTTCAAAACAAGGCAGTCCACAGTTATGGAGAGTAAATTTACAGAAGACCATTTATGGACTAACGTTCTAACGGTTTTCGATGTATCAATTCTATTCCCACTAAACATTTCTGTCCGATGTTAATATTATTCCTTGTCATTCTAAACCACTACCGGTAGATTAAATCCATTTACTAAATAGAGAGTAAAAAAGAAGGGACCTCTCGTCTCGGCCGTAAAGCATTGTGGTAGTTAAGTTGGCTTCAAAATACCACGAGCGTTAACCTCCTAAATACCAACACCTCAGGGAATGGATCAATAGTTCCGCGTGTAAATAACAGTCAAACACTTATAATAAGTAAGAGAAACTGGACATGAAGAAGAGGTCAGAAGGGAAAGAGCACCGACTACAGCTTTGGGGCTGATGCAGAAAACACTAGACAACGCTCACATGGACAGAATTTAAAAAAACGGATTGGGATTGTGTCAGCTTTTAATATTATTTCTAAATGGTTACAGTGGCTCGCCATACCAACTAAAAATCAATAGGCCTGTAGTCATATACAACATAGTTACTGGTTCGATCGTACCCACACACAGAGCGTTCTCTATAGTCATATACAACAGTATGTCTACTGTTGACTCTACACACAGAGCAGAGGTTCTCTATAGTCATATACAACAGTATGTCTACTGGTTGACTCGTACACACAGAGCAGAGGTTTTCTATAGTCATATACAACAGTATGTCTACTGGTTGACTCGTACAGACAGAGGCAGAGGTTCCCTATAGTCATATACAACAGTATGTCTACTGGTTGACTCGTACACACACAGAGCAGAGGTTCTCTATAGCCAGTATATTCAGTATATTCTCTATAGTCACACATTACTAAAATAAGTCATTCTACACAGCGAGTGGTGACGTGTCATTAAATAGACATTATCTCTATGATTACTGAGCATGCTAGCTGTTGCTGGTTTGCCTGGGTGACTGGTCGTCTGGGCTGGGCGGCTGTAATGCTGACTAGTGCAGTAACACCTACACTGTGTTCCTGCCTGGCTATTGAGGTAACGGGTAGTCTAGCTGCGCACATTGTGGATCTGTACTGTGCTGCGGGGGGGACTACGGCAGTCTGCGCGGGGGTGGGACTACGGCAGTGTGGCGCGGGGGGACTACGGCAGTGTGGCGCGGGGGACTAGGGCAGGGTGGCGCGGGGGGACTACGGCAGGGTGGCGCGGGGGACTACGGTAGTGTGGGCGGGGGGACTAGGGCAGGGTGGCGCGGGGGACTAGGCAAGGGTGGCGCTAGTGGGACGTACGGCAGGGTGGGCAGGGGGACTACTGGTTAGTGATGGCGCAGGGGGACTACGTAGTGTGTGGCGCAGGGGGACTACGCAGTCTGGCGCAGGGGGACTACGGGCAGTCTGGCGCAGGGGACTACGGCATCTGCAGACTACGGCCAGTCTGGCGCAGGGGACTACGCCGTCTGCGCAGGGACTACGGAGGGTGGCGCAGGGGGACTACGGCAGGGTGGGGCGCAGGGGGACTACGCAGTGTGCGCCGCGGGGACTAGGCGAGCTGTGGCGCAGGGGGACTACCGGCAGGTGGCGCGGGACTACGCAGTGGCGCGGGGACTACGGCAGTCGCATGGACTACGGCACTGTGCAGGGGACTACGGTTAGTGTGGCGCAGGGGGACTACGGTAGTGTGGCGCGGGGGGACTACGGTAGTGTGGCGCGGGGGGACTACGGCAGGGGCGCGGGGGACGTACGGCAGGGTGGCGCAGGGGGACTAACGGTAGTGTGGCGCCGGGGGACTACGGTAGGTGCGCCGGGCACGATGTGTGGCGCCGGGGGACTACGGTAGTGTCGGCAGCGTGTGTATGTCTAGGGGCTCTGCCACTGCTTCATATATCTCCTCTTTTTGCCTGCTCTCCATCACACTATTGCCCTCCCTTATGTCTCCTTACCCCTCTAGGCCTATGTCTCCCCCCTCCCAGCCCGTCCTCCCCTCCAGCCTACGATCTGAAAAGAGTGACCAGGTAAAGCCAGCCTGATGAGCTTCCACCATAATTATCCAAACCTAATGATGCTTCATATGTGTTCACCTGCCACATCTGTTACAGGGAGGTCAAAGAACACTGACAGACAGTCGGTGGTAGCGAACAGCACCCCAGAGCCCTGATCAAAAGGTAGAGCTGTTATTTACACAATGGTGAAGAAACCACAGCTCTATTCCCTCTGCTTGCTTACAAGGGAACATGGTGAAGAAACCACAGCTCTATTAACCACAGCTCTATCCACCGCTGTAAGGGAACATGTGAAGAACAAGTACCCACTCTCTTAAAGCGAACATTGGTGAAGAAACCACAGCTCTATTCTCCACTGCTGCTTAAAGGAACATGGTGAAGAAACCACAGCTCTATTCCCTCTGCTGGCTTAAAGGGAAACATGGTGAAGAAACCACAGCTCTATTCCCTCTGCTGCTTAAAGGGGACATGGTGAAGAAACCACACTCTATTCCCTCTCTGCTTGCATTAAAAGAAAGGAACATGGTGAAGAAACCACAGCTCTATTCCCTCGCTTGCTTCAAGGGGAACATGGTAAGAAACCACAGCTCTATTCCCTCTGCTGCTTAAAGGGAACATGAAGAAACCACAGCTCAATTCGCCTCTGCTGCTTAAGGGAACATGGTGAAGAAGACCACAGCTCAATTCCCTCTGCTGCTTGAAGGGAACATGTGAAGAAACACAGCTCAATTCCTCTTGCTGCTTAAAGGGAACATGGTGAAGAAACCGCACACTCAATCCCCTCCTGCTGCGCTTAAAGGAACATGGTGAATGAAACCAC
>NW_019945281.1:39343-44333 GCF_002910315.2 Salvelinus sp. IW2-2015
GTGCGCAGTGTCTGCTGCGGGGACTACGCGGCTGTTGGTGGCGCGAGGGGGGACCTCGGCAGGGTGGCGCGAGGGGGACTACGGCACGGGGGTGGGCGGCAGGGGGGACTACGGCAGTTGTGGCGCAGGGGACTACGCCAGTGTGGCGCAGGGGGACTAGCCCGGCAGGTGGCGCGCGGGGGACTACGGCAGTCTGGCGCAGGGGGACTACGGCAGTCTGCTGCAGGGGGACTACGGTAGTGTGGCGCAGGGGGATACGACGGTAGTGTGGGCGGGGGACTACGGTAGTGTGGCGCGGGGGGACTACGGCAGGGTGGCGCGGGGGACGTACGGGCAGGGTGGCGCAGGGGGATACGGTAGTGTGGCGCCGGGGGACTACGGTAGTGTGGCGCGGGGGACTACGGCAGTGTGAGCGCCGGGACTACGGTAGTGGTGCGGCAGCGTGGTATGTCTAGGGGCGTCTGCCGACTGCCTTCATATATCTTCCTCTTTTTGCCTGCGCTCATCCACTCATTGCCTCCCTTATGTCTCCTCTGCCCCTCTACCTATGTCTCCCCCCTCCCAGCCCGTCCTCCCCTCCAGCCTACGATCTGAAGAAGGTGACCAGGTGAAAGCCAGCCTGATGAGCTTCCACCATAATTTCCAAACCTAATGTGCTTCATACTGTTTTCACCTGCCACATCTGTTACAGGGAGGTCAAAGAACACTGACAGACAGTACCGTGTGGTAGGCGAACAGCACCCAGAGCCCTGATCAAAAGGTAGAGCTGTTATTTACACAATGGTGAAGAAACCACAAGCTCTATTCCCTCTGCTTGCTTAAAGGGAACATGGTGAAGAAACCACAGCGTCTATTAAACCGACAGCTCTATTCCCACGCTGCTGGCTTAAAGGAACATGGTGAAAGAACCACAGCTCTGATTCCCACCTGCTGCTTATAAAGGGAAAACATTGGGTGAGAGAACCACAGCTCTATTCCCCTCTGCTGCTTAAGGGAAACATTGGTGAACGAAACCACAGCTCTATTGCCCTCTGTGGCTTTAAAGGAACATGGTGAAGAAACCACAGCTCTATTCCTCTTGCTTAAAGGGGACATGGTGAGAGAAACGCCACAGCTCTCTTCTCTGCTGGCTTAAAGGGAACATGCGTGGAAGAAACCACAGTCTATTCCCGTCTGCTGGCTTAAGGGAACATGGTGATAGAAGGAACCACAGCTTCTTTTCCGCTCTTGCGCTGCTTAAAGGGACACGATGAAGAAACCACAGCTCATTCCCTCTTGCTGCTTAAGGACATGGGTGAAGAAACCAGCAGCTCTAATTCCGCTCTGGCTTGCTTGAAGGGAACATTGGTTGAAGAAGACACACAGCTCAATTCCCTCTGCTGGCTTTAAAGGGGAACATGGTTTGAGAACCACAGCGTCAAGTTCCCATCCTGCTGCTTAAAGGTGAACATGGTGAGAAAACCACAGCTCTATTCCCTCTGCCTGCTTTGAAGGGGAACATGCGTGAAAGAAAACACAGCCTATTCCCTCTGCTGCTTAAAGGGAACATGGTGAAGAAAACCACAGCTCTATCTTCCGCTCTGGGCGCTTAAAGGAGCAATGGTGAAGAAACCACAGCTCAATTCCCTCTCTGCTTAAAGGGAACATGGTGAAGAAACGCACAGCTCTATTCCCTCTGCTGCTTAAAGGGAACATGGTGAAGGAAACCACAGCTCTATTCCCACCTGCCTGCTTAAAGGGAACATGGTGAAGAAACCACAGCTCTATTCCCTCTGCTGCTTAAAGGGAACATGGTGAAGAAACACAGCTCTATTCCCCTCTGTGCTTAATGGAACATGGTGACAGGAAACCACAGGCTCTATTCCCTCTGGCGCTTAAGCGGGAACATGGTGAGAAACCACAGCTCTATTCCCACCTGCTGCTTAAAGGAACATGGTGAAGAAACCACAGCTCTATTCCCTCTGCTGCTTAAAGGGAACATGGGGTAAGAAACCACACTCTATTCCTCTGCTGCTTAAAGGGAACATGGTGAAAGAAACCACAGCTCTATTCCTCTCCTGCTGCTTAGAAGGGAACTGGTTGGGAATGAAAACCACAGCTCTATTCCCTCTGCTGCTTTGAAGGGAACATTGGTGAAGAAACCACAGCTCTATTCCCTCTGTGGCTGCTTGAAAGGGCACCATGGTGAAGACAAGCATTTCCTCTTGCTAAAGGACTGTGAACGGCCTATTCCCTCTGCTGCTTTAAAGGGATTACTTTGGTATATTGGCAAAGGTCCTTCATCTACTTGCCAGAGAGTCAGATTGACTAGTAAATACAATGTTTTATTTCTGTGCAGCAAGTTTTTTGGACGTTAGTACGCTATCTAGCATTAGTAAATGCCTTAAAGTCCATCTGCTAGCATGCGATTTGCAATCAGTCCAATCTCTAGCGATGCAGTCCCTGCTAGCATGCCAGTCGTCCATCTGCTAGCATGCCAGTCCATCTGCTAGCATGCCAGTCCATCTGCTAGCATGCCAGTCCATCTGCTAGCATGCCAGTCCATCTGCTAGCATTCCAGTCCATCTGCTAGCATGCTAGTCCATCTGCTAGCATGCTAGTCCATCTGCTAGCATGCACCCTTTCCCCTATCAAGTGCACTCTACAGTGACCCTCACTCCCTTCTGACCAGTCCAGATTACATATCTAAAGGCGGAGTCTCTTTTCCCTACACTACATTCGGGGTACAGCCCACATATTTCAGTTAACCCTCCATCTGTGAGACGGTTGTGGTGGTGTATAAAATGTGCTAGCTTGTCATGTACGTATATTACACAGTTTGTTACCTCGGGATACAGCGGGATCGATGGCCGCTGGATGAAAGCGGATCACTCTGTATTCAGAGATGTTGATTTGATGGTTGTGTTATGCTATGGGATCTCTCTCTCTCAAGTCTCCTCAACCGGATTGGAGGAAGGACCAAACTCCCTCCCCTCAAGTTTTATTTGCTTGATGRTTTATGCACATGGTATAGCGTCCAWTGAAATGCTTACGTACAGGTTCATGCTACAATACAAAATAGGAGCAAAGTAAATGGCTCAGTAAATACAGGAAGGCACAATTTATAGTGTATTAGTGTATTGGGGAAGGGGTGCAGTGTATGACTATGTGATGGCCAATCTCTCTGCCGTTGTGATGCCGACAGTCTCAGAGCCCAACACCGTGAACAGCGGTTGGAGCGTTGGGACGGTTACCCAAAGGTTGGTAGTTCAAATCACCGAGCCGACAAGGTGAAAAACCCGTCCATCTGTCCTGGAGAGAGGCCCTTAACCCTAATTGCTTCGCACTCGCCAGTCAATAATGGCTGACCCTGATCGCGCTCTCTGAGGGTGTCTTAGTGGGAGTTGGGATACGCAAAAAAATCTATTTCTATTTCACACCTCAAACACGTACAGGTTACACACTTGCAGTGAAAGAGGACAAATACAAGCACCCCTTATTTTACATTCGGAAAGTATTCAGACCACYACTTTTTCCACATTTTGTTACGTTAAAGCCTTATTCTAAAATTGTTTCAATTGTTTCTACACACAATAGCCTATAATGACCAACCAAAAACAGTTAAGATTTTTCTCTAATCCGGTTGAGGAGACTTGAGAGAGATCCCATATCATAACACAACCATCACTCTCCCAGGCCCTGTCGCTGAAAGACATCCCCACAGCATGATGCCGCCACCACCATGCTTCACCATAGGGATGGTGCCAGGTTTCCTCCAGACGTGACATTCAGGCCAAAGAGTTCAATCTTGGTTTCATCAGACCAGAGAATCTTGTTTCTCATGGTCAGAGTCCTTTAGGTGCCTTTCGGCAAACTCCAAGCGGGCTGTCATGTGCCTTTTACTGAGGAGTTGCTTCCGTCTGGCCACTCTACCATAAAGGTCTGATTGATGGAGTGCTGCAGAGATGGTTTTCCTTCTGGAAGGTTCTCCCATCTCCAGAGAGGAACTCTGGAGCTCTGTTAGAGTGACTATTGGGTTCTTTGTTCACCTCCCTGACACACGCCTTCTCCCCCGATTGTGCAGTTTAGCCCGGCAGACAGCTTTAGAAAGATCTTGGTTGGTCCAAACTTCTTCCATTTAGAATCTTGGGACCTTCAATGCTGGATTTTTTTTTTTTTTTTTTTTTTAATACTCTTCCCTAGATCTGTGCTCAACAATAATGTCTCAGAGCTCTACGCGACAATCCTTCGACCTCAGGCTTGTTTTTTTGCTCTGATACCACTGTCAACTTGTGGACCTTATACAGACAGGTGTGTGGGCTGTGGGACCTTATAAGACAGTGTTGGACTGGGACCTATACAGACAGTGGTGTGGGCTGTTGCGGTGACCGTATTACCGCCACATCGCGCTCACATCATCGAAGGCAGTCAAATTCCACATGAACGATATATCACCGTAACTATTCTCTCCAGCTCTGATGCTGCTGCTTGTCATAGTAGCTACCAAACTTGCTAACTGCGCTGTACTCAAGCACTCTATTGTCCCTCTAATCACTCTGACGTCAATGCAAATAGATCAAAAATCTAAAATCAACCACTTTATGAAGCCCATGTTGCTCAACATTCTATACAAGGCTATGAAAATTGCATACAAAAGAGTTTTGATGGCCTCTATTAAAAAGAGGATCCCATCAGACTTTCTAGAGCTAGGCCTACACATTTATTTCTCAACTCCTAATATTAAGTACATTGCTTTACAACAGGATTATAGCCTACCTGGCTAGCATGAAAATAAACCAGAGGAAAAGCATCCTCATCGCTATTTAAGATTCACAGATCACATGAATTTTTTCCAGCTGCCCCTGTTTCGATACAGGATGCATAGATAACATGGCCAATTCTAAATCACAAACTATTTTCACCATAATTAATGCTAATATATGTAAGACAAGATTAAAATCCAAGAGATAGTCGTGAATGGTACAAACCATAATAGCCTGTCATGTGAATT
>NW_019945281.1:44358-57809 GCF_002910315.2 Salvelinus sp. IW2-2015
CAGTCCAAATTCCACATGAACGTTAATCCAGTTAACTATTCTTCTCCCAGCTCATAGATGCTGCGCTTGTCATTGTAGTCTACCAAACTTGCTAACTGCTGTACTCAGCACTCTATTGTCCCTCTAATCACTCTGACGTCAATGCAAATGAATCAAAAAATCTAAAATCAACCACTTTATGAAGCCCATGTGCTCAACATTTCTAAAGGTATGAAGTTGCATGACAAAACAGGTTTTATGGCCTCTATTAAAAAGGATCCATCCAGCTTTCTATAGCTAGGCCTACTACATTTATTTCTCAACTTCCTAATATTAAGTACATTGCTTTACAAACAGATTATAGCCTACCTGGCTAGCCAGAATAAACCAGAGGGAAAAGCATCCTCCATTCGCTATTATAAGTACACAGATCACACATGATTTTTTCCAGCTGCCCCTGTTTCGATACAGGTGCATATAAATGTCATTCTAAATCAAAACTATTCTTCACATATTATGTAATATATGTAAGACAAGATTAAAATCAAGAATAGTCTTATGAGTACAACATATAGCCTGTCACTTGTGAATATCGGAATCATAGTCGCACACCTCATGTTAAGCTGGTTAACCTTGATAGTCAGAGCCTGTATGTTTTGATAAGGTTGTGTATCACACCTCATGTAGACTAGTCCAGAGGCCTGTATGTTTTGATAAGGTTTGTATCACACCTCATGTAGACTAGTCCAGAGGCCTGTATGTTTTGATAAGGTTTGTATCACACCTCATGTAGACTAGTCCAGAGGCCTATATGTTTTGATAAGGTTTGTATCACACCTCACGTAGACTAGTCCAGAGGCCTGTATGTTTTGATAAGGTTTGTATCACAACTAAAGTGGCCAAATAACTTCTTAAAATTAAGCACATTAACCCGCTTTACAAGGGGTGCAACTGGCATATATAAGAAGAATGTGAGTTTCAGTTTTGGGGAAGAACGTTTTTAACCATAAAAATGCACCTTRATAATAAAATAATTACAGGCATAATTGCATTTGCGGTCACTTTTGATAATGGTGTTTTCGGCTAATGGAAGAGTCGTGCTTATAGCCTACTCCTGTGCACATTGCTGCACTTAATYTGAAGAAATAGCCTAATAGTGTATCGACATTTTAAGCTAAATGTTCTCATCTGTTGCATCAGCCACATTGCTTATAAAAGGGTTTTTGATGCTAGTGGTTGTATTCAATTTGGGATCTATCGCATCCCACCACTGTCCCAGACTGTTTGGAGTATTTATTTCTCGCACAGAATAGGTCGATTTTTGTACTATGGGGGATGGTAGATTGACATAGGCTAATGCTTTTGCTGTTCGTTAGGTCTACTCTTACTTTTCGTCAGCCAACAAGATATGTGGACAGTTCTTCCAATATCTTTAATATGCATCTCGGAATTGGAACAGGACGCGTTAAGTTGCGTCCCCGATGTGTCTGTCTTCACTTGTAGCCTGTGAGGAGACGTGTGAGCGAGACGCTTCGGATTGCGCAGCACACTCAGGGAGAAGTGCACAATGCAGCACTCTGGGTCGCAAAAGGCACATATATCTTTTTGTTAGGGTGTATTACAGCCACAAAGGGGATGCCGCTGTGAAATTCAAGGCATTATTAAGTGCTTGTCAAATTGTGAATGAGAGACTGATGTAGTGTGTACAGCCTGCACAAAAAACAAAGAGGTCATGACTTCCAAGCAACTTTTTTCAAATCATCACGCAGCCTTACAATGTATTAATCTAAACATATCAGCCCAACGTTTGTAGAACTAAAGTTACATTAATAACTCWAAAGTAAGCATATAGGAATACCTGTTTCTTTGTTAACCGCTCAACACAGAATAGCCGCTTGTGCGCACTCCCTCAAATCATTTGAGAACATATGTTTTCAGCTGTGTTCAATTGTATTCTTCATACTATAAAATAATATAAAATAATGCCACTAAATTATAAGCAAATCTTCTGCTAAATGAACTAGCATAACCCACAGCCARATGGCAGAGCCACATCAGGACAACTCACAAGTATGATATTCTGCTCTTCTGAAATAGACTACATTTTCTTTATATCGTGTGTCTTTAGACCGGTCTAAAAGAAATAATGGATTTATTGTGAGGCTATATTTACATGGATTTAGACTTTTTTTTAAAGTAGATGTTCCAAAGGTCTGCATCAGTGGCTTGTAGGCTGCGTGTGGAAGACAGGAGATGCTAAATGTGTTTACGTTAATTAACGGTCAATTACCGTGAGACCGACAGTGATTTGCTTGACAATCACCGACTGACAAAATTTCATGACCGCCACAGGTGTGTGCCTTTCCAAATCACCTCTAAAATCAATGGCATTTACCACAGGGGGAACGCAATCAAGTTGTAGAAACATCAAGGATGATCAATGGAAACAGGAAGCACCTGAGCTCAATTTCAATTCTCATAGCATAGGGTCTGAATACTTATTTACATAAGGAATAGGGTCAACTTTTAATTATATTTGCTGACACCCTACAGTCAAATTTTCGCATCAGTAGAGTAGCTATATACAGTACCAGTCAAAGGTTTAGACACCTACTAATTACAGGGTTTTTCTGTTTTACTGTTTTCTACATTGTAGAATAATAGAAGACATCAAAACTATGAAATAACACATATGTAGTAACCAAAAAAAGTTAATGTTTTTTTTAATATTTGATATTCTTCAAAAGCAGCCACCCTTTGCCTTGACAGCTTAGTACTGGTTCAAGGGCTGTGGTCCAAGTACTGGTTCAAGGGCTGTGGTCCAAGTACTGGTTCAAGGGCTGTGGTCCAAGTACTGGTTCAAGGGCTGGTGGTCCCAGTACTGGTTCAAGGTGCTTGTGGTCCAAGTACTGTTCAAGGGCTGTGGTCTCCGAGTACTGGTTAAGGCTGTGGGTCTCCGAGTACTGGTTCAAGGCTGTGGTTCCAAGTACTGGTTCACCAGGGCTGTGGTCCAAGTACTGGTTCAAGGCTTTGGCCAGTCTGGTTCATTGTGGTCAGTACTGGTTCAAGGGCTGTGGGTACGAAGTACTGGTTAAGGGTTGTGGTCCAAGTACTAGGTTCAAGGGCTGTGGTCCAAGTACTGGTTCAAGGGCTGTGGTCCAAGTACTGGTTCAGGAGGCTGTGGTCCAAGTATTGTAAGGGCTGGGTCCAAGTACTGGTTCAGGGCTGTGGTCCAGTACTGGTTCAAGGCTGTGGCTCCAAGTAAAGTGGTTAAGGCTGTGGTCTCCGGAGGCCTATATGGTGCATCAAATAGAACTCATTCCTTATTTTGTTCACTACTATTTTCACGAGGTCAAAAGTAGTGTACTATAACAGGGAATAGGGCTCTGGTCAAAAGTAGTGTACTATACAGGGAATAGGGCTCTGGTCAAAGTAGTGTACTATAATCGGGAATAGGGCTCTGGTCAAAGTAGTGTACTATACAGGGAAAGGGCTCTGGTCAAAAGTAGTGTACTATATAGGGAATAGGGCTCTGGTCAAAAGTATTGTACATACAGGTGGGCTTGGTCAAAAGTGTGTCTATACAGGGAATAGGGCTCTGGTCAAAAGTAGTGTACTATACAGGGAATGAGGGCTCTGGTCAAAGTAGTGTACTATTATGAGGAATAGGGTGCCATCTGGAGACAAGCTATAGGTCTGAAGACCCTGAGCAAAGATAGCCTGAGAAAATAAACCTGGCATGCATGACTGTCGAGCCATCAACTTACAGAATGACTATATATGCATGCTGCTTGCATCACATCACTTACAGATACTATATTATGACTGTTGCAGCCATCACCAGTCACTTTACAGATACTATCTTATGACTGTTGCATGCCATCACTTACAGATACTATATTTATGACTGTTGCAGCCATACTTACAGATACTTATTATGACTGCTGCTGCATCACTTAAGACTCTATGTATGATGCTGAGCCATCACAACATCACTTACAGATACTATATATGACTCGCAGCCACACTTACAGATACTATATTATGACTGTGCAAGCTATATTATGAACAGCGCAGCCATCACTTACAGATACTATATTATGCACTTAGTTGCAGCCATCACGTACAGATACTTAGTAATGATGCTGCAGCCATCACTTAACAGATACTATAATGACTGCAGCCATCACTTACAGATACTATATTATGACTGCTGCAGCCATCACTTACAGATACTGATACTTATGATGCTGCATGCCATCACAACATCACTTACAGATACTATATTATGACTGCTGCAGACATTCATTAACAGATACTATAATTATGAACTGTTGCAGCCATCAACTTACAGATACTATATTATGACTGCTGCAGCCATCACTTACATATATATATTATGACTGATGCAGCCATCACTTACATATACTATATATGACTGCTTGCAGCCATCACTTACAGATCTATATTATGACTGCTGCAGCCATCACTTACAGATACTATTATTATGACTGTGCACGCATCACTTAAGATACTATATTATGCTGCTGCCATCAAATCATCCTTACATACACTATATATGACTGTAGCCATCACATCATCAGTAGATACTCGTATGGCTATTTCACCGTGATAAATATAGCAAATAACAGTCATTTTATAAGTAAGAAAAATGGACGCTAATTAGTCATTTGTAGTGTAACAATGTCTCGTTAGTCAAATCTGTCGAATCCCAGTCTGATGACTCACCTATATAACATTGAATTTTATATACGGCTGTGTCTGAAATGACACTATTCCCTATATAGTGCTCTACTTTTGACCAGAAACAAAAGACTAAGTCAAAAGTAGTGTACTATATTAGTAATAGCAGAATAGGTGCAATTAGGATGCACCCAATGCATCATCCTCTGAAATAAAGACGCTCCATTGCAATGCATTGATAGACTACCCATACACATATGTAGCAGTACATAGCGGTTAATTGGGAGGGATTTATTGTTCAGTATCTACAATACATTTTTTAACCAAATATTGTAAAACTGGGGATTTTTTTTTTTAATAAACACAACAAAAACCAGCCCACATGGACGCTCCTTCCCTGTAGTCGACAACACTAAACCAGCCTCTCACGTGGACACTCCCCTTCCCCTGTAGTCGACAACATAGAAACAGCCTCCACATGGAACCTCCTTCCTGTTAGTCAACACAAAACCAGCCTCCACATGGACACCTCCCCTTCCCTGTAGTCGACACAACAAACCACCCTCCACATGGACGCTCCCTTCCCTGTAGTCGACACAACAAAACCAGCCTCCACATGGACGCTCCCTTCCCTGTAGCGACAACACAAAACCAGCCTCCACAATGACGCGCTCTTCCTGTAGTCGACAACACAAAAACCAGCCTCACATGACGCTCCCTTCCCTGTAGTCGACAACACAAACCAGCCTCCACATGGACAGCTCCCTTCCCTGTAGTCGACAACACAAAACCAGCCTCCACATGGACCTCCTCTGTAGTCGACAACACAAAAACCAGCCTCCACATGACACTCCCCTGTAGTCGGACAACACAAAACCAGCTCCACTATGGACATCCCTGTAGTCGGCACAAACACAAAACCAGCCTCCACATGGACACTCCCTTCCCTGTAGTCGGACACACACAAACCAGCCTCCACATGGACGCTCCCTTCCCTGTAGTCGGACACACACAAACCACCAGCCTCCACATGGACCTCCCTTCCCTGTAGTCGACAACACAAACCAGCCTCCACATGGACGCTCCCCTTCCCTGTAGTCGACAACACAAAACCAGCCTCCACATGGACATCCTACTCCTCCCTGTATTCGACAACACAAAACCAGCTTCCACATGGACCACTCTCCCCTGTAGTCGGACAACCAAACCAGCCTCCACAATGGACACTCCCCTTCGTAGTCGACAACACAAAACCAGCCTCCACATGGACCACTCCCCTTCCCTGTAGTCGGACAACACAAAACAGCTCCACATGGACTCCCTTCCCTGTAGTCGACAAACAAAACCAGCCTCCACATGGACGCTCCCTTCCTGTAGTCGACAACACACTAAACCAGCCTCCAACGTGGACACTCCCTTCCTGTATCGACAACACTAACCAGCCTCCAATGGACGCTCCTTCCCTGTAGTCGACAACACTAACCAGCCCCACATGGACGCTCCCTTCCCTGTAGTCGACACACACAAAAACAGCCTCCCACATGGACCATCCCTGTAAGTCGGACAACACAAACCAGCCTCCACATGGACGTCCCCTTCCTGTAGTCAACAACACAAAACAGCCTCCACATGGACACCCCTTCCCTGTAGTCGACAACACAAAACCAGCCTCCACATGGACGCTCCCCTTCCCTGTAGTCGACAACACAAAACCAGCCTCCACATGGACACTCCCCTTCCCTGTAGTCGACAACACAAAACCAGCCTCCACATGGACGCTCCCCTTCCCTGTAGTCAAGCCCATAGCTCTACACAGGGCATTATCCCCCTTTCAACACCATTCCATGTTCTACTCATTCTAATCCATATTAGGGTGTATATGGACCAGATGACCGTACCTCAGTGCCCGCCCACTCGCGCACTCGCTCCCTCCCTCCGCGTGCTCCCTCCCCTCGCTCGCGTGCTCTCTAATCATTCAGTTGAAGTGTCAGAGGACTTCTAGTTGTGTCGTCCCCTAATGCCACTGCTGTCAGCGTGGGCCCCCAGGATCCCACATCCTAATGGCCCTTTCCTCTGATTCCTCACCAGCTTCCACCAATTTCCTCAGGCTTGCTCCTGGCCAGCATGATATCCTGCTCCGGCTCCCTGTCCCGCATGGTAACTCTATGGGCCCCCACTCAACCAGTCTGCACCATCCACAGAGTCAAAATGGCAAGGGTTCGTCATGGGCCATCCATAGGGACAAGTGAGAGGTCACTTTAAAATGTCAGTGCATGACACTCTGACACAGTTACAAAAGTTCATTCACTTGGGGGAACAGATTTCAAGTCAACTGATGAAGACTGCTAATGTTGCTCAAAAACATGACCATCATGCTTTTAGGGAAAGCGGATCGTGTTGGACACTGTACGTAGGTGATCATATAACATTAGAAATGTCCATCCTTTTGAGAACTTTGAGTGCAATGTTTACTGTTATTTAAAAAAAATATATATGTTTATAGATGTTTGTTACAGCTCACTGTTTATTTTCACTTGCTTTGGCAATGTAAACATATGTCTCCCATGCCAATAAAACCCCTTAGAAATGACTTGACAGAATGAGTGAGAACGCTTGAGAGCTGACGTGAGAYTGAGAGGAAGGGGGATGAGAGAGGGAACACGAGAGAGAAAGAGTGCAATACATTTATTTTACAAAGCGGCCCCTTTTTTGAAAATCACTGTGGCAGTCAAAACACAACACACCGGTCGCTGAACAGCAGGGGAGAGTGCTTTCCTTCCCTCCCTGTGTTTATGCCGTCTCTGTCTGTCAATAAGTAGTAGGTGGATGGAGATCCAACTGTTCAGACAATGAATCCCCATCCCCAGAGGAATCACTTAACCCTGTCAGGCAGAGGGAGGTTTGGCTACTCTGGGCCAGGCTTAAAGTGGGGCTCCACAGCTGTGACCAGCCATTCAGATCAGACAAAGTGTTTGTCTTTCTGTCTGACGGCTTAAATCACAACACCATGGCTAGGGCACAAATGGCACCCTATATAGTGCACTAGCCATACAGGCACTGGTCCAACGTAGTTCACTACATATMMATTAGGGTGACATTTGGGACAACAACACCATTCGGCTTCTGCTGCAGCATCTTCCATAAAGCTCAAGCCCGTTGAATGAAAGCCTMCGCAGACMATGATTTTAGCCATATAACGCCACGATTTTGCCGTCCCAGACTAAAATGTCCACTTTGGGGGGGGAAATTCTTAGGTTGCAAACGATTGTCGGACGTCTTGGGTCGTTCAGTGTGACAGGGTCTATGTCTGTCATTAAAACTACCTCTACGTACGGTTGTAGGTTCTGACAAAGTTTTAGCAGTGTCACAAATGTTGAGCCGTTATCACGTAGTGTGGCTGGGTGTTACGAGCCGATCCCGGAGACTGACCAATTAGGAAGACTGACTGCACTAAGCCTGCGCACAATAATACGATTGTGAATAGTCAGAATAATATAAATAGTTTAAGATGTGGTCCCGTGTGGCTCAGTTGGTAGAGCATGGCGCTTGCAACGCCAGGGTTGTGGGTTCATTCCCCACGGGGGGACCAGGATGAATATGGATGAATATGTATGAACTTTCCAATTTGTAAGTCGCTCTGGATAAGAGCGTCTGCTAAATGACTTAAATGTAAATGTAAGATTTAAACGTTTTACATGCTGTGCCAGAAGAAGAATTTCATTAATCTTGTTTAAATGACATTTGCGGTTAATCTACCCGATGAAAAACAAACGTTCTACAGCGACAATGTTATTTAAGTCTATTTGATTAGGAGAAAACAATTTCCATGGTTGCATACTTTCAGTTTTTCCTAACTTCACTTGCGCATAAGCATAGAGTGAGGCCTGAACAGCCGGTGCTGACACACGATCAGATCCAGTTGATGTTGAACAGCCGGTGCTGACACACGATCAGATCCAGTTGATGTTGAACAGCCGGTGCTGACCACACGATCAGATCACAGTGGTGATGCTGAACAATCGTGCTGAAACACGATCAGTACGTTGCGTGCTGAACACCGATGATCCAGATCGAGGTGACAAGTTGTGCTGACACACGATCAATTCCAGTTGCATGGTGAACAGCCGGTGCTGACACACGATCAGATCACAGTTGTGCTGACACGACGATTCAGATCCAGTTGATGGTGAACAGCCGGTGCTACCACACCGATCAGATTACAGTTGGTGCTGACACACGATCAGATACAGTTTTGGTGCTGAACAGCCGTGCTGGACACACGATCAATACATGGTGCTGAACACACGATCACATCCAGGTGATGCTAAACAGCCGGTGCGACACACGATCAGATCCAGTTGATGCTGAACAGCCGGTGCTGACACACGATCAGATCCAGTTGATGCTGAACAGCCGGTGCTGACACACGATCAGATCCAGTTGATGTTGAACAGCCGGTGCTGACACACGATCAGATCCAGTTGGTGCTGACGTAGCCTACATCGGCTGACGTAGCCTCGCAGGCCAATCGCAGAATGTGACGACAGAACTGAAGCTAAATCGCACAATCTGGCCAGGTTGATCAAAATTAAATTTAACATCGCACAGTGTGACACTTAATAATCTTAAAAAGATGGAATCCGATGTGCCAAGGCCTTTAGTCAGTGTTGGTTTAGATGGAGAGTTGGTGTGAGTGTCGAGGACTATTGCGCTGCATTCTCAGGATATACCCGTGGCATATACCTCTTTGGCTTGTGTTTTCACAAACAGAATGAATTACAACACGCACATACTGCAGCTGTACACTGCACGGCTAGCCAGGAGCACAATCACATAAGGAATTTGCTTTGACTGGGTGCTAGCTACTGGCCTAATTCAATTGTTCTGTTCTCAACATACACTAAGAATATCAAACATTGGGAACACCTTCCTAATATTGAGTTGCACCCCCCTCCCCCCCCTTTGGCCCACAGAACAGCCTCAATTCGTCAGGACATGGACTCTACAAGGTGTTGGAAGCGTTCCACAGGGATGCTGTTCCATGTTGACTCCAATTCTTCCCACAGTTGTGTCAAGTTGGCTGGATGTCCTTTGGGWGGTGGACCATTAATACACACAGGAAAACTGTCGAGTGTGAAAATCCCAGCAGCGCTGTATTTCACACAAACCGCTGAGCCTGGCACCTACATACCATACCCCGCTCAAAGGCACTTAAATATTTAGTCTTTCCTATTCACCTTCTGAATGGCACACACACAATCCATGTCTCAAGGATTAAAAGTCCATCTTTAAAAAACTCTTTAAGGATCCGCCCCTTTCTCCCAATTTTCACCTGAAATGACATACCCAAATCTAACTGCCTGTAGCTCAGGAACTGAAGCAAGGATATGCATATTATTGATACCATTTGAAAGGAAACACTTTGAAGTTTGTGGAAATGTGAAAATAATCCTGSAGAATATAACACATTAGATCTGGTAAAAGCTCATAAAAAAAATATATATTTGTACCATCTTTGAAATGCAAGAGAAAGGCCATAACGTATTATTTCAGACCAGGCTCAATTTTGATTTTGGCCACTAGACGGCAGCAGTGTATGTGCAAAGTGTCAGGCTGATCCAATGAACCATTGCATTTTTTGTCTTTTTTTTTGCCAAGACTGCCCAAATGTGCCTAATTAATACATTTAAGTTCATAACTGTGCACTCTCCTCAAACAATAGCATGGTATTATTTCATTGTCATAGCTACTGTAAATTGGACAGTGCAGTTAGATTAACAAGAATTTAAGCTTTCTGCCAATATCAGATATGTATATGTCATGGGAAATGGTCTTGTTACTTACAGCCTCATGCTAATCGCATTAGCGCACATTAGCTCAACCGTCCCGTGGGTGGAACACCTATCTGTAGAGATCCTTATATATATATTAAACTGTCTCCCCTTCATCTACACTGATTGAAGTGGATTTACCAAATGACATCAAAAGGGATCATATCTTTCACCTGGATTCACCTGATCAGTCTYTCATGGAAAGAGCKGGAGTTCTTCATGTTTTGTATAGTCACTGTATTGTATCGTCAGTGTAAAACACATCACATGAAGGAGTTTGTAAAATACATGTTTCAAGATCAATCATGCAACTAGAATGAGAAATTAAGGTCAGTTTTGTGGTTTCCTAAAATGTGATACGGTTGGGATTTGGAGGGCAAGTCGATCCTAGTTCCTTATAACACCAGACATGTCACCCAATGAGCATGTTTGGGATGCTCTGGATAGACGTGTACGACAGCGTGTTCCAGATCCCGCCAATATCCAGAAACTACGCACAGCCATTGAAGAGGAGTGGGACAACATTCCACAGGTCACAATCAACATCCTGATCAACTCTACGCGACGGAGAAGCGAGGCAAATTGTGGTCACACCAGATACGGACTGGTTTTCAGATTTTTTTTTTAAAGGTATATGTGGGCAACAGAAGCATATCTGTATTCCCAGTAAAATCTTTGAAATTGTTACATGTTGAGTTGTGTTTTTGTTGAGTGTAGAGTAATGTTCCTACCCCCATAGATGTCCCCATCCTCCGGTCCATCTCCAACACCTCCTAAAGACATCACCCTACAGTATCTGACTAAAAAAACTCCAAGAGATGTTCGTGTAACTTTCGGTAACGTACCTCGATGAGCTTGTTGGCGTGCTCGCGGAACACCTGGGCGTATTCCTTCACCTCCTTCTCGTTCCCGTTCTTCGCCGCTTCGATCAGAACCAGCAGAGGAACGTTGGTCTCCAGGAACGAATCCGAGACGTGATCCATGACCGCCTTACGCAGCTACACAGAGAGAAAGAGGAGTTCAACAGCTGAACAGTTATTTTAGCTGTACTAGGGAAAAACAAAAGCCTCTGGCAGAGAAACTAAATATTTTGTAAAACCAACCTGTCTGTGAAGGTCTCTGGAGAAGGAATGGGACTGGGAGGATGGAGGGAGGAAGAGAACAGGGGAGGGAAGGATGGAGGAAGAGAACAGGGGAGGGAAGGATAGAGAAAGGAAACCTGTCTGTGGAAGGAGGAATGGGAGAATGGAGGGAGATTGAGGGAGGAGAAGAGGGGGATTTGCACCAACCTGTCTGTGGAGATATGGACAAAGAATGGGAGAATGGAGAGAAAGAAGGAATGAGAGGAGGAGAAGGGGAGACAAATAAACCCATAGAGGTCTCTGGAGAAGGAATGGGAGAAGAGGGACCAACCTGTCTGCGAAGGTCCCTAGTCTTCTTGGTCATCCTGTCGATGGCGGTGTTCAGAGCATCACTCTTGTCCTTCTTGCCAGCCTGGAGGAGAGAGAGCGAGAGAAGGTTAGAGGTAATGACTATTTACACAGACGAAGACAGAGCGAAAGAGAGACAGCGAGGTGAAGGAAAGTCACTGAGGGATGAATCGCAGGCCTTTACAAGACAATCATTTATAATACAGAGATAAACTTGACGGACCAGAGATGCATATGAACAACTACTGTTGGTTTAAAACCATTAGAGCAGAAATAAAAACAAACAGTTGACAGATATCATTACTCAGGGAGATAACAGTACAGATCAGAGATACTATGGGCCTGGTCAAAAGGAGTGCATAGCTATCCTTATGGGCCCTGGTCAAAAGGAGTGCACTACTATCCTATGGGCCCTGGTCAAAAGGAGTGCACTACTATCCTATGGGCCCTGTCAAAAGGAGTGCACTACTATCCTATGGGCCCTGGTCAAAAAGGAGTGCACTACTACCTATGGCCCGGTCAAAAGGATGCACTACTATCCTATGGGCCCTGGTCAAAAGGAGTGCACTACTATCCTATGCCCTCAAAGGAGTGCACTACTATCCTATGGGCCCTGGTCAAAAGGAGTGCACTACTCCTCGTCAAAAGGAGTGCACTACTATCCTATGGGCCCTGGTCAAAAGGAGTGCACTACTATCCTATGGGCCCTGGTCAAAAGGAGTGCACTACTATCCTATGGGCCCTGGTCAAAAGGAGTGCACTACTATCCTATGGGCCCTGGTCAAAAGGAGTGCACTACTATCCTATGGGCCCTGGTCAAAAGGAGTGCACTACTATCCTATGGGCCCTGGTCAAAGGAGTGCACTACTATCCTATGGGCCCTGGTCAAAAGGAGTGCACTACAATGGGAATATGGTGCCAATTGGGATGTATCATTGTTCTTTTGAGACGACTAATTCAGTGTTGGAGAGGGGGAACTCATTCGGTGTTGGAGAGGGGGAACTAGAGAGAAATTCCTTTGGTCTCTGTTGGAATGACGGCTCTTCCCAGGAGTTCCTCCTGTGCCATGTTCGCTCATCCTGATCTGAACCTCCAAACACCCTTAGGAAGAACAGAACAGGGAAATCACTTCGGAGCAAGGTGATTGGTTGGCCAATTAAAAACCATACAACATCTAGGCGTGGCGTGGCGCAGGGGGAGGAATAATCAATATGAAGAAGCTGCTGTGAGCATTAGGACATTTTTATTTCCGGGTATTTGATATACCTCCACAGACCAAGGGACTCATTACCTGCTTGAAGAAGTGATATACCTCCACAGACCAAGGGACTCATTACCTGCTTGAAGAAGTGATATACCCAAATCCATCCTCAGGAGAATCTCATAACTTGGGCAGGAGAAATATCTGTACTGTTATCTCTCTGACTAATGATATCTCTGATCTGTACTGTTATCTCTCTGACTAATGATATCTCTGATCTCTTACTGTTCTCTCCTTGACTAATGC
>NW_019945282.1:0-14424 GCF_002910315.2 Salvelinus sp. IW2-2015
AAAAAAAAAAAAAAGAGAGAGGATGGCCAGCGTGTTGTAGGATGGCACCATGGTTAGTTAATCGTTTCATTAGAGAGGAGGAGCGGCAGTATGTTGTGAGGATGGCACCATGGTAGTTATCGTTTCATTAGAGAGGTAGGAAACCAGCGTGTTGTGAGGGATGGCACCTATGGTAGTTATCGTTCATTGAGAGGAGGACAGCGTGTTGTGAGGACGCACATGTAGTTATCGTTCATTTAGGGGAGGACTAGCGTGTTGTGGAGGATGGCACATGGTAATTATCGTGTCATTAGAGAGGAGGACCAGCGTGTTGTGAGGACGGCACATGGTAGTTATCGTTCATTTAGAGAGGAGGACCAGCGTGTTGTGAGGATGGCACCATGGTAATTATTCGTTTAAGCATGTAGAGAGGAGGACCAGGTGTTGTGAGGACGGCAATGGTAGTTATCGTCATTGAGAGGAGGACCAGCGTTCATTAGAGAGCAGACCAGCGTGTTGTGGAGGCTGGCACATGGTAGTTATCGTTCGATTAGAAGGAGGACAGTGTGGTTGTGAAGGATGGCACAATGGTAGTTATCGTTCATTAGAGAGAGGACCAGCGTGTTGTGGAGGATGGCACATGGTAGTTATCGTTCATTAGAGGGAGGACTAGCGTGTGTGAGGCATGGCAAACATGGTATGTTATCGTTATTAGAGCGAGGACCAGCGTGTTGTGAGGACGGCTCCATGGTAGTTATCGTTCATTAGGAGGAGGACCTGCAGCGTGTTTGTGAGGATGGCACCCCTGGTGTTATCGGTTCATTAGAGAGAAAGGACCAGCGTTCATTAGAGAGGGAGGACGCAAGCATGTTTGTGAGGATGGCACCATGGTAGTTTCGTTCATTAGAGAGGAGGCACCAGCGTTCATTAGAGAGGAAGGACCAGCAGGTTTTGTGAGAATGGTACGACGGTAGTTATCGTTTCATTAGAGAGAGGAGGACAGCGTGTTGTGAGGATGGCACCATGGTAGTATCGTTTCATCTAGACGAGAGGACCAGCGTTCATTAGAGAGGAGGACGCAGCGTGTTCGTGAGAATGGTACCACGGTAGTATGTTCATTAGAGAGGAGGACCAGCGTGTTGTGCAGGATGGCACCAATGGTAATATCGTTCATTAGAGAGGAGGCACCAGCGTGTTGTTGAGGCATGGCACATGGGTAGTTTATCGTTTCATTAGAGAGGAGGACCAGCGTGTTGTGAGGATGGCAACCAGGGTAGTTATCGTTCATTAGACGAGGAGGACCAGTGTGGTTGTGAGGATGGCACCATGGTAGTTATCGTTCCTTAGAGAGGTACGACAGTGTGTTTGTGAGGAAATGGCAGCCATGGTACAGTTATCATTCATTAGAGAGGAGGGACCAGTGGTGTTTTTGTGAGGATGGCACCATGGTAGTTATCGTTCATTAGAGAGGAGGACCACAGCGTGTTGTGAGGATGGCACCATGGGTGTTATCGTTCATTGAGAGGAGGACCAGCGTTCAATATAGAGAGAGGACCAGCGGTCGTTGTGAGGGATGGCACATGGTAGTTTATGTTCATTAGAGAGGAGGAGCAGTGTGTTGTGAGGATGGCACCATGGTAGTGTTATCGTTCATTAGAGAGGAGGACCAGCGTTCATTAAGAGAGGAGGACCAGCGTGTTGTGAGGATGGCACCATGGTCAGTTTTATCGTTCATCCCATAGAGAGGAGGACCAGCGTGTTTGTGAGGATGGCAAGCACATGGTAGTTATCGTTCATTAAGAGAGGAGGACAGCGTGTTGTGAGGATGGCACACGGTAAGTTTATCGCTTCTTAGAGAGGAGGACCAGTGGTGTTGTGAGGATGGCACCATGGTAGTTATCGTTCATTGAGAGGAGACCAGCGTGTTGTTAGGATGGCAACATGGTAGTTATCGTTCATTAGAGAGGAGGAACCAGCGTGCTTTTGTGGAGGATGGTACAATGGGTGTTATCCGTTCATTAGAGAGGAGACAGTGTGTTGTGAGGATGGCACATGGTAAGTTATAGTTCTTAGAGAGGAGGACGCAGTGGTGTTGTGAGGATGGTACATGGTAGTTTATCGTTCATAGAGAGGAGACCAGCGTGTTTGTGAGGATGGACCATGGTAGTTATCGTTCATTAAGAGAGGAGGGAACAGGGTGTTGTGAGGATGGCACCATGGTAGTTATCGTTTCATTAGAGAGGAGGACAGCTGTGTTGGTGAGGACGGCACCTGGTAGTTATGCGTTCATTAGAGAGGAGGACGCAGTGCTGTTGTGCTTAGTTGCAGCTGCTTTCTGATCAATGGCATCACTAGACTGGCAGCGTACTGCAAGAGGAGTTAGACTGGCAGCGTACTGAAGAGTTAGACTGGCATACTAGACTGGCAGCGTACTGAAGAGGAAGCTTAGACTGGCAGCGTACTGAAGAGTTTAGACTGGCATCATAGGACTGGCAGCGTACTGAGAGTTAGACTGGCCCATCCCTAGACTGGCAGCGTACTGAAGCGTTAGACTGGGCAGCGTACTGAAAGTTAGACTGGGCTAGCGTCTGAAAGAGTTAGACTGGCATCACTAGAGCTGGCACAGCGTAACTGAGAGGAGTTCGAAGACTGGCAGCGTATGAAGAGTTAGACTGGCATCACTAGACTGGCAGCGTACTGAAGAGTTAGACTGGCATCACTAGACTGGCAGCGTCTGAAGAGTTTAGACTGGGCACGCGTACTGAAGAGTTAGCTGGCAGCGTAACTGAAGGAGTTTAGAACTGGGGCAGGTACTGAAGAGTTAGACTGGGCAGCGTATGAAGGAGTTAGACTGGGCAGCGTTTGTACTGAAGAGTTTGACTGGGCAGCGGTACTGAAAGAGTTAAGACTGGGCCAGCGTACTGAAGAGTTTAGAACTGGGCGCGTAGTGAAGAGTTAGCTGGCAGCCGTACTGAAGAGTTTAGACTGGGCAGCGTACTGAAGAAGTTAGAATGGCAGCGTTACTGGAAGAGTTAAGAACTGGGCAGCGTACTGAAGAGTTAGACCTGGGCAGCGTACTTGAAAGAGTTTAGAACTGGGCAGCGTACTGAGAGTTTAGATGGGCAGCGCTACTGAGAGTTAGACTGGGCAGCGTAGCTGGAAGAGTTAGACTGGGCAGCGTACTGAAGAGTTAGACCTGGGCAGCGTACTGAAGAGTTAGACCTGGGCAGCGTACTGAAGAGTTCGACTGGCATCCCTAGACTGGCAGCGGTATGAAGAGTTACGACTGGGCAGCGTACTGAAGAGTTAGAGCTGGCTCACTAGATTGCAGCGTACTGAAGAGTTTAGACTGGGGCAGGTAACTGAAGAGTTAGACTGGGGCAAGCGGTACTTGACGAGTTAAGACTGCAGCGTACTGAAGAGTTAGACTGGCCCACCTAACAGGGCTGTTGGCACACAGAGAGAATTTTGTCACCATAGAAACGAAATCTTGTCCTCGCCTCTAAAATTGCTTCCTCATTGGTAGTGCCTCATAAAGGCAGCGCACCACTCACACACTCCCCTGGTGTGTGCGCGTGTGTGTATACAGTGTGTGTGTGTGTATACAGTATGTATATTGTGTATACAGTATGTATGTGTGTGGTGTGGGTGTGTGCGTGTATATACAGTATGTCTGTGTGTGTGGGTATATATACTGTGTGTGTGTGTGTGTACATACAGTGTGGGTGTGTTGTGTGTGTGTGTGGTGTGTTGTGTGTGTGTGTGTGTTGTGTGTGTGTGTGTGTGTGTGGTGTGTGGTGTGTGTGTGTGTGTGTGTGTGTGTGTGTGTGTGTGTGTGTGTGTGTGGTGTGTGTGTGTACAGTACCTTGAAGGTCAAAGTGTGCTATCTTCCTAGAGTGAGGTAGTGGACCCCTCCAGATCTGTTTGAATAAACTGAGTCGCCTCCTCTTCACTCAGAGACTCCTTCTGGGCCAGGAAGTCAAACAGCTCTCCCCTGAACCCTGCAACACACACACACACACACACACACACACACACACACACACACACACACACACACACACACACACACACACACACACCAACACACATAACCGAACAGCATTTCTCCATCATAGTGCAACAGATGTTACAGGTGAAAGATAAAACCAGCCTGGCTCCCAGGCTAAGACTGTGTTTTTAGATAAAACCAGACTGGCTCCCAGGCTAAGAACTGTGTTTGTTAGATAAAACCGACTGCTCCCAGGCTAAGACTGTGTTTGTTAGATAAAACGTCTGTCTCCCAGGCTAAGACTGTGTTTGTTAGATTAAAACCAGTCTGGCTCCCAGGCTTAAGACTGTGTTTGTTAGATTAGATAGACCAGACTGTCTCCCAGGCTAAGACTGTGTTTGTTAGATAAAACCAGTCTGTCTCCCAGGCTAAGACTGTGTTTGTTAGATAGAAAACCAGACTGTCTCCCAGGCTAAGACTGTGTTTGTTAGATAAAACCAGACTGGCTCCAGGCTAAGACTGTGTTTGTTAGATTAGATAGAACCAGACTGCCTCCCAGGCTAAGACTGTGTTTGTTAGATAAAACCAGTCTGGCTCCCAGGCTAAGACTGTGTTTGTTGATAAAACCAGTCTGCTCCCAGGCTAAGACTGTGTTTGTTAGAATAGAAACCAGACTGTCTCCCAGGCTAAGACTGTGTTTGTTAGATAAAACCAGTCTGTCCCAGGCTAAGACTGTGTTTGTTAGATAAAACCAGGACTGCCTCCCAGGCTAAGACTGTGTTTGTTAGTCGTTCTTAGACAAAACACATTATTTGTTGAATTGACTATTTCATGGATTATATATAATCTAACAACATTTCTTAAATCATGGGGGAATTTTCTCTGGCCTCGTTCTGATTTGTCCGGCACCATAAACAGTCTATGGTGCTAGGGCCCGTACACACGCCTCGTCAGATATCTAGGATCTGGTCCATATTGTCTGAGTCATTATATCTATAAGGGCTAAAACTGAATCTGAAATCAGCACTTTTCTACTCTGAGAGGCTTTATGTGGATCACGGCCAGAGGTGTACATTACAAAGCAGGATAATGAGTATAGCCAGATAACTTTTGATAAAACAACAGAAAATTAACACCACAATTTTTCTGGTTCAATTAAGAAATGCTTAATCTTAGAGATGGGTTTCTAGTTGTTGTGTCACTAAATCATTTCCCATTATCAAGTTTACTCCCACCCCCAAAAACAAAATAAATGCTGTAAGAATATTCCGCAAGTTAATCTGGCTAACTCCTTGATCCTGGTTTGTAGTATCCTCTCTGGTGGGGACTCACAGTCTCCAGGCATGAGCACCAACGTCAGTACGCGTTCTCGTAGACTGTCGTGGAAGGTGATATGTTTGGGGATGTTGTGTCTGCTGTTAGGATGTTGACCTCTCTCTCTATCTCCTCCTCCTGACCCCCGCGGCTGGATGCTGCTCTGACGTTTTCTTGATGAACTTAGCCCGCGGAACTCGCGAACTCCAGACCGGTGCTCTTCTCCCAGCAACGCTTCACGATGGCAAACTGACCGCTGGAACACGCAACGAGAGAAGGGACACAAAAAAATGACGGAGAAAAATGTTTAGCAACACAATGTATGTTTGCTTGGAAATGAATGATTATGATTTTAAAACCTACAACATGTGGCCTCTACAGAATCAGATCAGACGAAGGCCAGATGGGACGGTATGTTAACACCTACAGCATGTGGTCTCTACAGAATCAGATCAGACGAAGGACAGATGGGACAGTATATTAACACCTACAACATGTGGTCTCTACAGAATCAGATCAGACGAAGGCCAGATTATTTCCGTATCAGAGGACATTGTCAAGAGGATTTTCATGTATTATTACAATATTACATTTCTAATCTCTGTTTCGGTGAAAACACTGTCTCTTTAAACACTGTAAATAGCCACGGTGCAGTCAGAAGGTGTGGTATTGGGGTATTGGGGTCCCGTGTGGCTCAGTTGGTAGAGCATGGCGCTTGCAACGCCAGGGTTGTGGGTTCGATTCCCACGGGGGACCAGTACAAAAAAAAGTATGAATGTATGTACTTGTAAGTCGCTCTGGATAAGAGCGTCTGCTAAATGACTTAAATGTAAATGTAAATGTATTGTGTGAAGGGTTAACTCAATTTGTCCTACAGAATGTCCAGACATTTCTTCCTGCGATGCTACTGGTCTATTCATAGCGTCGTCGTGGCAATGTAGCAGCGTGAGCTAAGCCTGACAACTCTGGGGTTTTACCTCATACACTTTCACAGACAACTAAAACATATCGAAAGACCATTCGCTGTTGTACACACCTGTGTTCACTGCATACAGTAGCCTATGGTAGCCTATGGTAGCCTATGTTAGCATATGGGAAATACTTTGCTGCACTTGATTTAGTACTCTGTCCCTGTACAATGGAACCAATGGAACAGCACCAGAAGTCACTCTGAGCTAAATCAAGCGCTCCTCAAATACTTCCAATACTTGGATGTATTGACCCAACGTTGGGCTTTTATCCTCACATTCAACAGAGCAACGACAGGACACCAAGAGGACGAGGGAGTTAAGTCAACGGGTCATTCAGTGGCTGTGTACCATAGTTGCACCCTTCACTCTTAGAAACAAGGGTTCCAAACAGGTTCTTGGGCTGTTCCAATAGGAGAATCCTGTTTGGTTCCAGGGTAGATCCATGTTTGGTTCCAGGCAGAACTATTTTGGGTTCCATGTAGAACCCTCTGTGTAAAGGGTTCTACATGGAACTCAAAAAGGTTCTGTCTGGAACCAAAACAGGGTTCTTAAAAGGGTTCTCCTATGGGGACAACCAAAGAACCCTTTTAGGTTCTAGATAGAACCTTTTTTTCTAAGAGTGTATATTCCCTATAGAGTGCCCTGCTTATGATAAGAGTCCATAGGGGATAGGGGGCCATTTGGGGCAGACAGTGACTGTGACTCCATGTGGTTTTCCTCTACTGTCAGTACAGTGAGACAGTGAGGTAAAGTAATACTCCACTTCCTCATTCATAGTGTAGCTGTGTGATTAAACATAGACACACATCTCTAAAGATAGAAGGAAGCCATCTTTAAACTGCAGCGTGAGGAGTGACTGTCCTGCCAGCTCAGCCTCTAGAGGAGGAGTGACTGCCTGCCAGCTCAGCTGCCTCTAGAGGAGGAGTGACTGCCTGCCAGCTCAGCCTCTAGAGGAGGAGTGACTGCCTGCCAGCTCAGCTGCCTCTAGAGGAGGAGTGACTGCCAGCTGCCTCTAGAGGAGGAGTGACTGCCTGCCACTCAGCTGCCTCTAGAGGAGGAGTGACTGCCAGCTGCCTAAGGATGACTGCCAGCTGACTCTAGAGGAGGAGTGACTGCCAGCTGACTCTAGAGGAGGAGTGACTGCCAGCTGCCTCTAGAGGAGGAGTGACTTCATATAAACTACTGGGTCACTGAGTACATCCTGAGTGGTTTGAGAACCCGGTCAGTACAAGACAATGTTAACCAAGATTCCCTTAATCTCTTTGAAACGTGTAGTTTTGAAGCGTGTTGGTGTCCAGACTGGGTAAAGCTACAGACAGGGACCTGAGATAGAGTTGCACATGGAGCCTAATGGCCTGTAGTGATGAGCTGCATGTCTATGACCACGTTATAACATTCACCTTGTGGTCTTCTAATATGAACAAAAACCACACAACACATTGTTGAGGCAGGATCAAAGGTAGCCTTTTAAACAGGCGTTTAATCTACATCATATCGCTGAGTCTACCTTCAAACAGGTATTTCAGTTACGTCATATCGCTGAGTCTACCTTTAAACAGCTATTTCAGTTACGTCATATGCTGAGTCTACCTTTAAACAGGGCTTTAATCTACGTCATATCGCTGAGTCTACCTTTAAACAGGGCTTTAATCTACATCATATCGCTGAGTCTACCTTCAAATAGCTATTTCAGTTACGTCATATCGCTGAGTCTACCTTTAAACAGGGCTTTAATCTACATCATATCGCTGAGTCTACCTTCAAACAGGTATTTCAGTTACGTCATATCGCTGAGTCTACCTTCAAATAGCTATTTCAGTTACGTCATATCGCTGAGTCTACCTTCAAATAGCTATTTCAGTTCGTCATATCGCTGAGTCTACCTTTAAACAGGGCTTTAATCTACATCATATCGCTGAGTCTACCTTCAAATAGCTATTTCAGTTACGTCATATCGCTGAGTCTAACTTTAAACAGGTATTTCAGTTACGTCATATCGCTGAGTCTAACTTTTAAACAGGCCTGTCAGCTACGTCATATTGTCATGTCAACAGAACAACCCCATTCCACTGTCATGTCAACAGAACAACCCCATTCACTGTCATGTCAACAGAGCAACCCCATTCACTGTCATGTTCCCGCATTACCCTGTCATGTCAACCCCATTCACCTGTCCATGTCACACCCCATTCACTGTCATGTCAACAGAACAACCCCATTCACTGTCATGTCAACCCCATTCACTGTCATGTCAACAGAACAACCCCATTCATGTCATGTCAACCCCCATTCACTGTCATGTCAACAGAGCAACCCCATTCACTGTCATGTCAAACCCATTCACTGTGCAATGTCAACAGAACAACCGCATTCATCTGTCCATGTCAAACCCCATTTCACTGTCATCGGTCTCACAGAATTCGAACCTCATTTCATCTGTCTTATGCTCACAGACGCATCTCTCATTCCACTTTCTATAGATATATTGTTCTCCATTCACTGTGTTACAATAGGCTTGTAGTTACTTTACCGTTTCAACACCTATTACAAGAAACCACCTTCGCCTCATTAGACCTACTCGCAAGAGTTTCACTCTTTTATACTATCCCATAGTTGTGTATGGTAGTTAAATTGGCGAGATGGTCGCTTGACGAGTTATTGACTAGAGGTCTAGTTTATATTATGATTGTATTACTTTTTTCTTGCCGTTAGACGCATCTCCATTAGCATTATGAACACATGGTACTTATTTAGCATTGATCCGGATACCCGTTGGGTTATGCTCTTGTCTCTAGATGGAAAGCATGAACGACAGTTTGTACCTTGTAAGTCTGCTGGGTGTGTATCCTGTCATGCGGACACGCGTGTTCATGTTCTGAACGTCGTCTATTCTTCATTCCACCATAGGACTGCTATTCTGGTGAGTTACTTAGTCACAACACTCGCTAACTCACTTAGTCTGGACTGTCGTGTTTTGATGATCAATCTCGACTAGTGCAGCTTATCTCTGTTTTCTCGGGGCCAAAGCTACTACCTCGGATAGTGCTGACTTGTGCTGGCATTTCACCTCGTTCGCACTCAGCTGCGTGGATTAGCAACTCAGTGGATGTGCCGACTGGTGGGGTGTACTGGATACAATTGCGTGCTAATGGGAGCCATCTGAGACTTTAAGGTCCTTGATATTGACGGTTGGATTGTGGAGGCGTAGTCTTGACGTTCTCAAGCTGGTGACATGCTGTGGGTGTACTGGTCCTAACGCATCTACACCTATGGGTGGTGCAGGCTCACTTCGTTGTCTTGTAGTAATAACTGTTTCAGACCGCTTCAGGTAAGGCTAACTTAGGGCTACAGATAACTGCTGGTTTTGGACAAAAACGCATCCCTTATTTCTATGGGCTAATACGATGCTGCTATAGCGTGAGTTCACTAGAAGTGACTTCTAAACCATAGCTACTGCTAGGTTATGGTGGCTTCTGCAATCTAGTCCACTAGAAGTGCAGTTATCTTAGCTTGCATGGTGTACTGGCCAAAACGGTCTATTGACTTATTCGTGAGGTTCTCAAGGTGCCTGGATATATTATTTGTACGGATCGCTCTACTGACAACATAGGCATAATTTCGTACCAGGTGCTGTGTATCCTTCGGCCGCCGATACTGCGTATACGTACACATGCTAGAGCGCTTCGTACCCGTTACGGTCTCAGCGAACTCACTAATCCATAGTTAACTGCTGTATCCACTGGCTCCACAGTTCTACAGACTGAGGCATGGACTTGCTGTACGATTACACAGTCTCTCGTATCTAGTAGCTACCTGGCTTCGGTTACTGGACGCAGCTACACGTGCTAACACCGCTTAGCGTGCATACATGCCGATACCTCATTACTAACAACTAGGACTAACTGCTGGTATACTGACACATGCTCGTCATACTTATCGTATACGGAGGTGACTCTCACACCTGCGCATGTACTCGATCTGTCCGACTCTAACCACTAGGCTACCTGCCGTCCCTCCACTCTAACCACTAGGCTACCTGCTGTTACTGACAACGCTCTAACCACTGGCTACCTGCCGTCCTCACTCCTAACCACTAGCTACCTGCCGTCCTCCACCTTACCACTAGGCTACCTGCCTCCCTATCGTAATACTGTACCTTCCTAATTCTTCTCCGATGTCGTAGAATCCTCCACTGTCTGCTGCTTGAACAGGGCCATGCCTGCTGTCATTGACGGGGACGATGGCGTGGTTACCATGTGTAAATATAGCTGTCTCAGATGGGTTCTCTATTCCGCCCCCATTATAGAAGCAACCCTGTGTAAAAGAACAGAATAATATTTCTGCTTTCTGATAGTTCAGCAGGTGAAGGGTCGTGTCTGCTCGGGAGTTGTACAATAACAAACATGGCGACGTACAACAACATGGCCAACATCACAGAACCAGAGAAACATTTAGCTTACATACAAAAAAACGTGTTTAAAAATTATTACAATATATTAATTATGAGTAGAACGTGTTTATAACTAGTGTTATAATTAAGCAATAAGGCCAGAGGAGGTGTGGTATATGGCCAATATACCACGGCTAATGGCTGTTCTTAGGTACGACCAACGCAATAAGAGGCGCCTTYTTGCTATTATAAACTGGTTACCAACATAATTAGAGCAGTAAAAATAAACGTTTTATTATACCCGAGGTATACGGCAATGGCAGTCAGCCAATCAGTATTCAGGGCTGGAATCACCCAGTTTATAACTAGTGTTATTCCATACTATTACTACTAGACTGTTGGCCAGCTCTTATTAGCAACTTATTGTAGGCACATTTGACGGGACTTCCTGCATCACCAAATATCAAGGGCAATGTGCGGCGCAAGACCTTAGATGACGCAAACAGATAACCAGTAGAATAACCTCTTCATCTACTCACCAAATATCAAGGGCAATGTTCGGCGCAAGACCTTAGATGACGCATACAGATAACCAGTAGAATAAAGTTAAATAGATAGAAATATAGAGACATTTTTAAAAAGTTCTTACCATGTTGAAATGACTGTCAAAGCGTGTCCACAAACTTCTTCCTTCACTCTCGTTTCTTTTCAAAGTTTACCGAGCACCGTGTAGACGGCATTTCCCTACTGACCAGGCGAGCTCTCAGGTTCCCGGCGCGCTCTTACGCCATACTAAATGTCTCTTGTTACCACGCGATAGAGCTGCCTTCCCTGAGTCTATTTTCAAAGTTACAAATTCAAGTGTGTGTGTTCTCTTCCACTGCGTACAACATACACTGAGTGTACGAAACATTAGGAACACCTGCTCTTTCCATGACATAGACTGACCAGGTGAATCCAATCCAGCGTGAAAGCATATGATCCCTTATTTATGTCACTTGTTAAATCTACTTCATCAGTGTAGATGAAGAGAGGAGGACAGGTTGAAGAAGGATTTTTAAGCCTTGAACAAATTGAGCATGGATTGTGTATGTGTGCCATTCAGAGGTGAATGGGGCAAGACAAAATATTTTGAAGTGCCTTTGAAGGTATGTAGTAGGTGCCAGGCACACATGGTGTGTCAAGAATGCAAGCTGCTGGGTTTTCCCATGCTCGCATAGTTTCCTGTGGTATCAAGAAATGTCCACCACCCAAAGGACATCCAGCCAACTTGACACAACTGTGGGAAGCATTGAGTCAACAGCCAGCATCCCTAGGGAACGCTTTCAACACCGTTTGTAGAGTGTCCATGCACCGAGATTTGCGGTTGTTCTGGGACAAAAGTGGGGTGAAACTCAATATCAGGAAGTGTTCCTGAAAATGTGCCACCAGTGTACGTAGTGTGGACTATAGTAAGAGTATTGAAAACCCTGCCCAGCTGTGTAAGTGCAGTAACTACACCACCAGAGGGCACTATAGCACAAAACATTAACACAACACCATCACCTTGTTCTTCATTTTGTTTTTAACCTTTTTAACTAGGCTAGTCAGTTAAGAACAAACAAGCCTAGAACAATTGGTTTCTGCCTTGTTCAGGGCAGAAGCGAAGAAAGGTTTTTTACCTTTGTCAGCTCAGGATTCCAGATCTTCAGCCAACCTTTTCCAGTTTACTAGTCCAACGCTCTAACCACTAGGCTACCTGCTGGTTACATAGTCCAGCTCTAACCACTAGGCTACCTGCTGGTTACTAGTCCCAAGCTCTAACCACTAGGCTTACCTGCTGGTTACTGCCAATCGTCTAAACCACTAGGCTACCTGCGGTGGTCTACTCCAAGCTCTAACCCAAACTAGGCTACCTCGCTTGGTTACTAGCTCCAACGGCCTCTAACCACTAGGCTACCTGCTGGTTACTAGTCCAACTCTAACCACTAGGCTACCTGCTGGTTACTAGTCCAAAAACTGCTCTTAAGCCACATAGGCTACCTGCTGGTTACTGGTCCAACGCTCTAACCACTAGGCTACCTGCTGGTACTGACCAACGCTCTAACCACTAGGCTACCTGCTGGTTACTAGTCCAACTCTAAACCCACTAGGCTACCTGCTGGTTACTGGTCCAACGCTCTAACCACTAGGCTACCTGCTGGTTACTGCCGTCAAAGCTCTAACCACTAGGCTACCTGCTGGTTACTAGTCCAAGCGTCTAACCACTAGGCTACCTGCTGGTTACTGCCAACCTCTAACCACTAGGCTACCTGCTGGTTACAGTCCACGGCTCTAACCCACTAGGCTACCTGCTGTACTACGGCCAACCTCTAACTGACTACCTGCTGGTACACTCCATGCTCTAAACACTAGGCTACCTGCTGTTTACCTGAGCCCAAACGCTCTAACCACTAGGCTACCCTGGTTTACTGTCCCAACGCCTCTAACCACTAGCTACCTGCTGGTTACTAGTCAACTCTCAACCACTAGGCTACCTGCTGGTTACTGCCAAGCTCTAACCACTAGGCTACCTGGCTGGTACTGCCAACCATCTAACCACTAGGCTACCTGCTGTTACTGAGCCAACGCTCTAACCACTAGGCTACCTGCTGGTTACTAGTCCAATCACTCAACCACTAGGCTACCTGCTGTTACTGCCCAACCTCTAACCACTAGGCTACCTGCTGGTTACTGGCGCCAACGCTCTAACCACTAGGCTACCTGCTGGTTACTAGTCCCAACGCTCTAACCACTAGGGCTACCTCTGGGTTACTGGCCCAACCTCTAACCACTAGGCTACCTGCTGGTTTACTAGTCCAACGCTCTAACCACTAGGCCTACCTGCTGGTTACTAGTCCAACGCTCTAACCACTAGGCTACCTGCTGGTTACTGGCCAACGCTCTAACCACTAGGCTACCTGCTGGTTACTGGTCCAACGCTCTAACCACTAGCGCTACCTGCTGGTTACTGGCCCAACGCTCTAACCACTAGGCTACCTGCTGGTTACTGGCCCAACGCTCTAACCACTAGGCTACCTGCTGGTACTTCCCAACCCTCAACCACTAGACTACCTGCTGGTTACTAGTCCAACGCTTCTAACCACTAGCTACCTGCTGGTTACTGCCAACACTCTAACCACTAGGCTACCTCTGGTACCTGTTCTGGTTACTGTCCAACACTCTAACCACTAGGCTACCTGCCGTTACTGTCCAACGCTCTAACCACTAGGCTACCTTGCTGTTACTAGTCCAACGCTCTAACCACTAGGCTACCTGACGTCCCTCCACTCTAACCACTAGGCTACCTGCTGGTACTAGCACAACGCTCTAACCACTAGGCTACCTGCCTGGTTACTGTCCAACGCTCTAACCACTAGGCTACCCTGCTACGTCCCCCACCTCTAACCACTAGCTACCTGTGGTTACTAGTCCAACCTCTAACCCACTAGGCTACCTGCTGGCTACTAAGTCCAACACGCTCTAACATAGGGCTACCTGCTGGGTACTGAGCAACCTCCTAGCCACTAGCTACCCTGCTTGGTTCACTAGCCCAACGCTCTAACCACTACTAACCTGCGTTACAGGTTCACGCATCTAACCACTAGAGCTACCCTGCTCGTCATACTAGTCTCACGCTCAACCACTAGGCTACCCTGCGTTGCCTCATCCACCTCTAACCACTAGGCTACCTGCTGCGTTACTGGTCCAACGCTCTAACCACTAGACTACCTGCCTGGTTACTAGTCCAACATCCTCTC
>NW_019945282.1:17073-45399 GCF_002910315.2 Salvelinus sp. IW2-2015
AGATTACATAAATAGACAATATTCTGAACCCATCCCCTTACCAGATTAATAATAGACAATATTCTGAACCCTCCCTTTACCAGATTAATAACAGACAATATTCTGAACCCCTCCCTTTACGCACAGATTAAATAACAGACAATATTCTGAACCCCTCCCTTTACCAGATTAATAATAGACAATATTCTGAACCCCCTCCCTTTACCAGATTAATAACAGACAATATTCTGAACCCCTCCCTTTACCAGATTAATAACAGACAATATTCTGAACCCATCCCTTACCAGATTAATAACAGACAATATTCTGAAACCCATCCCTTACCAGATTAATAATAGACAATATTCTGAACCCCTCCTTTACCAAGATTAATTACAGACAATATTCTGAACCCCTCCTTACCAGATTAATATACAGACAATATTCTGAACCCTCCCCTTACCAGATTAATAACAGACAATATTCTGAACCCTCCCTTTACCAGATTTATAACAGACAATATTCTGAACCCATCCCCTTACCAAGATTAATAATAGACAATATTTCTGAACCCTTTACCAGATTAATAATAGACAATATTCTGAACCCTTTACCAGATTAATAACAGACAATATTATTCTCTGTGTAACAAAGACCATTATGAACCTTTGTCCCCATGCCGTATTATGTCTTATCCTCTGAAACTACAACACATGTATTCTATGTCATGAGTTGCTATACCCACTTGTCTCTCCATTTCAGACACTGCTACGGCATGAGCATGGAACTGGATTAATTTTCGGTGTTCCGTGTACTCCGGGCAGGAGCACAATCACTCTGGAGATGATTACAAACACACAGAAGAGGAGAGAGAGAGAGAGAGAGAGAGAGGAGAGGGTGGAGAAAGACAGAGAGAGAGAGAGACAGATAGAGGGGGGGAGAAAGAGAGAGAGACAGAGAAAGTCAGAGACAAACAGAAAGAGAACATATGTATTAATAAGTTGTATTCTCCCTGTGTATCAGACACATTAAGACAGTAATGTGGTTGTTATTCTCCCTGTGTATCAGACACATTAAGACAGTAACGTGGTTTATTCTCCCTGTGTATCAGACACATTAAGACAGTAACGTGGTATTATTCTCCCTGTGTATCAGACACATTAAGACAGTATTATTCTCCCTGTGTATCAGACACATTAAGACGTAACTGTGTATTATTCTCCCTGTGTATCAGACACATTAAGACAGTAACGTTTATTCTCCCTGTGTATCAGACACATTAAGACAGTAATGTGGTGTTATTCTCCCTGTGTATCAAGACACATTAAGACAGTAACGTGTATATCTCCCTGTGTATCAGACACATTAGAACAGTATTATTCTCCTGTGTATCAGACACATTAAGACAGTATTATTCTCCCTGTGTATCAGACACATTAAGACAGTAAGTGGTATTATTCTCCCTGTGTATCAGACACATTAAGACAGTAATGGTTTATTCTCCCTGTGTATCAGACACATTAAGACAGTAATGTATTATCTCCCTGTGTATCAGACACATTAAGACAGTAACGTGGTTTATTCTCCCTGTGTATCAGACACATTAAGACAGTAAGTGGTATTATTCTCCCTGTGTATCAGACACATTAAGACAGTAATTAATTCTCTCTGTTATCAGACACATTAAGACAGTAATTATATTCTCTCTGTGTATCAGACACATTAAGACAGTAATGTATTATCTTCCTGTGTATCAGACACATTAAGACAGTAATCGTGGTATTATTCTCCCTGTGTATCAGACAACATTAAGTACAGTACTTATTCTCCCTGTGTATTCAGACACATTAAGAAAGTGTTATTCTCCCTGTGTATCAAGACACATTAAGACAGTTACGTGGTATTATTCTCCCTGGCCCCCTCTACTAAGCTGTGAACACCGGGTCCTACGGGATGTAGGAGGTAATAGACTGGGGCTTTAGGTTCTGTCTCTAACACAAGACACCAGCGAAGACAAGGGCCCTCCACATCCCAGCAACGTAATGCTGCTCACATCCACAGGCTCTTTGGACAGAGTCTGGAGAGTAAAGCAATCAGCACGACTGGTATTACAGAGCATTTACGTTTGAGCCCAGGCTTCAAACACAGCAAATCTTGACCTTTAAGGAAGCTTGCTGTTATTCCATTGTTTGCGTCGCAAATGGCACCCTATTCCCTATATATAGTGCACTACTATAGACCAGAGCCCTATTCCCTATATAGTGGCACTACTATAGACCAGAGCCCTATTCCCTATATAGTGGTACTACTATAGACCAGGGCCATATTCCCTATATAGTGGTACTACTTTAGACCAGGGCCCTATTCCCTATATAGTGCACTACTTTAGACCAGGGCCCTATTCCCTATATAGTGTACTACTTTAGACCACAGCCCAATGGCACCCTATTCCCTATATAGTGCACTACTTTTGACCAGAGTCCAGGACTATATATATAGAGAATAAGGTTGCATTTGGGACGCAGCCCATTGATTCTGTCAGTGACTTTCTAACTATCAGTAAGACAGAGAGCGATGTGATGTGTTTCGGTTGCCCTGATATTGGATGGGTTTCCTCTGGGTTAGACTGTTATACCTGTGGGTTTAAAAACCACACACACCAATCTGTTCCTACTAATGCCACAGCAGCCACACACACCAATCTGTTCCTACTCCTCTCTGTACTTTGCTCCATTAATCTTTCCRTCGATCCTGACTAGTCTCCCAGTCCCTGCCGCTGAAAAACATCCCCACTGCTTGAAAAACGGAAAATAAATGGAGAAAGAGGAGAACGGAGAAAAAAGGGAGGGGGTGTGTGATTTTGGGCTCCCTCTCCTCTCTTTCGGTGTGACATGTTGATGTGTATTTTTTGACAGCGGTGTTGTACAGAGAGTCAATAGAGACGAACCAAAGGGTCCAAACAGATGTTCTGGAGGTACAACTGGGCCGGTTACGTTTTAGACTCCAAGTTACACTTTGACCCCCTAAGAGAATAGACAGGTGGAAAAGGGAGAAAACATTCAAGTGGACGAGAGTCGGCTGTCAATTCACTACAGTCAAACTGTTGTGGTGGTGAGGGGACAGCTGGTCTGTCGTGTTGCTGCTGGTGATGAGGGGACAGCTGGTCTGCTTGTGTTCTGCTGTGATGAGGGGACAGCTGTCTGGCGTGGTGCTGCTGGTGATGAGGGGACAGCTGGTCTGGCGTGGTGCTGCTGGTGATGAGGGACAGCTGGTCTGTTGTGGTGCTGCTTGATGAGGGGACAGCTGGTTGTCGTGGTGCCGCTGGTGATGAGGGGACAGCTGGTCTGTCGTGTTGCTGCTGTGGTGAGGGACAGCTGGTCTGGCGTATTGCTGGTGATGAGGGGACAGCTGGTCTGTGTGTTGCTGCTGGTGATGAGGGGACAGCTGGTCTGGCGTATTGCTGTGATGAGGGGACAGCTGGTCTGTCATGTTGCTGCTGGTGATGAGGGACAGCTGGTCTGTCGTGTTGCTGCGGGTGATGAGGGGACAGCTGGTCTGTTGTGGTGCTGCTGGTGATGAAGAGGACAGCTGGTCTGTCGTGTTGCTGCTGGTGATGAGGGACAGCTGGTCTGTCGTGTTGCTGCTGGTGATGAGGGGACAGCTGGTCTGTTGTGTGCCTGCGGTGATGAGGGACAGCTGGTCTGTCGTGTTGCTGCTGGTGATGAGGGACAGCTGGTCTGTCGTGTTGCTGCTGTGATGAGGGACAGCTGGTCTGTCGTGGTTGCTGCGGGTGATGAGGGGACAGCTTGGTCTGTCGTGTTGGTGCGGGTGATGAGGACAGCTGGTCGTTGTGGTGCTGCTGGTGATGAGAGGAAAACTGGTCTGTGTGGTGCTGCTGGTGATGAGGGGACAGCTGGTCTGTCGTGTTGCTGCTGGTGGTGAGGGGACAGCTGGTCTGTCGTGTTGCTGCTGGTGTGAGGGACAGCTGGTCTGTTGTGGTGCTGCTGGTGATGAGGACAGCTGGTCTGTTGTGTTGCTGCTGGTGATGAGGGACAGCTGTCTGGCTGGTGCTGCTGTGATGAGGGACAGCTGGTCTGGCGTGGTGCTGCTGGTTGAATGAGGGACAGCTGGTCTGGCGTGTGCTGCTGGTGATGAGGGACAGCTGGTCTGGCGTGTTGCTGCTGGTGATGAGGGGACAGCTGGTCTGCGTATTGCTGCTGTGATGAGGGGACAGCTGTCTGTTGTGGTGCTGATGGTGATGAGGGACAGCTGGTCTGTCGTGGTGCTGCTGGTGATGAGGGGACAGCTGGTCTGTCGTGGTGCCGCTGGTGATGAGGGGACAGCTGGTCTGTTGTGCTGCTGGTGATGAGGGACAGCTGGTCTGTCGTGGTGCTGGTGATGAGGGACAGCTGGTCTGGCGTGGTGCTGCTGGTGATGTGGGGACAGCTGGTCTGTTGTGGTGCTGCTGGTGGTGAGGGGACAGCTGGTCTGTCGTGGTGCTGGTGATGAGAGGACAGCTGGTCTGTTGTGTTGCTGCTGGTGATGAGGGGAAGCTGGTCTGTCGTGTGCTGCTGGTGATGAGGGGACAGCTGGTCTGTTGTGGTGCTGCTGTGATGAGGACAGCTGGTCTGTCGTGTTGCTGCTGGTGATGAGGGGACAGCTGGTCTGTCGTGGTGCCGCTGGTGATGAGGGGACAGCTGGTCTGTGTGGTGCCGCTGGTGATGAGGGGGCAGCTGTCTGTCATGGTGCCGCTGGTGATGAGGGGACAGCTGGTCTGTCATGGTGCCGCTGGTGATGAGGGACAGCTGGTCTGTCGGTGGTGCCGCTGGTGATGAGGGGACAGCTGTCTGTCGTGTTGCCGCTGGTGATGAGGGAACAGCTGGTCTGTCGTGGTGCCGCTGGTGATGAGGGAGCAGCTGTCTGTCATGTTTTGTATGACAGCAGGCATCAAACAGGACTCTAGTCCAGAGGAGAGGTCACTACCAGGTCTCAATAAATAATAATTAGTTCGTAACTGACTTGCCTAGTTAAATAAAATGTTAAATAAAATGTTAAATGTTAAATAAAAGTAAATCACAGGCTCTTCCAGGGAGGAAGAGAAGGATTGAAATGAAATATTTAAATATAAAACTGAGGTGCTTTCGAACGGTATATCAAGGACTGCCAAGCAACACCACATGCCACCAAGACCTCCCTTAAAAACAGACCTTCTCAGCTCTAGCATTGAAGCTCTCCAACCTATGGAGATACAGGAACCTGGTCTATCTCTGCCTCCTCTCTTTGTAGTGTCACAGTCAGTTATATTAGATCAGTCTGAAATACATCACCATGTCCTGGTCTGTCCCATGCCCTGGTGCTGTCCCATGCCTGGTCTGTCCCATGCCTGGTCTGGTCCAATGCCCTGGTCTGTCCATGTCCTGGTCTGGTCCCATGTCCTGGTCTGGTCCCATGCCCTGGTCTGTCCCATGCCCTGGTCTGTCCCATGCCCTGGTCTGCCCCATGCCCTGGTCTGCCCCATGCCCTGGTGCTGCCCATGCCCTGGTCTGCCCATTGCCCTGGTCTGTCCCATGCCCGCTGGTCTGCCCATGCCCTGGTCCTGGTCCGCATGCCCTGGTCTGTCCCATGCCGCTGGTTCTGGTCCCATGCCCTGGTCTGTCCCATGCCCTGGTCTGCCCCATGCCCTGGTCTGCCCCATGCCCTGGTCTGTCCCATGGCCTGGTCTGTCATGCCCTGGTCTGGTCCCATGCCCTGGTCTGGTCCCATGCCCTGGTCTGTCCCATGCCCTGGTCTGCCCATGCCCTGGTCTGTCCCATGCCCTGGTCTGCCCCATGCCCTGGTCTGTCCCATGCCCTGGTCTGTACATGCCCTGGTCTGTCCCATGCCCTGGTCTGGTCCCATGCCCTGGTCTGTCCTGCATGCCCTGGTCTGTCCCCATGCCCTGGTCTGGTGCCCATGCCCTGGTCTGTCCCATGCCTGGTCTGCTGCCATGGTGCTGGTCTGCCCCATGCCCTGGTCTGCCCTATGCCCTGGTCTGTCCCATGCCCTGGTCTGCCCCCCAGTTTCTCCCATTCCTCTTTGCTGAATCTCTCAACCTCTGTCAGGTTGGATGGGGAGCGTCGCTACATAGCTATTTTCAGGTCTCTCCAGAGATGTTGTCCCGATGAGACTTGTCCCGAAGCCACTGCTGCATTGTCTTGGCTGTGTGCTTAGGGTCGTTGTCCTGTTGGAAGGTGAACCTTCACCCCAGTCTGAGGTTCTGAGCGCTCTGGAGTAGGTTTTCATCAAGGATCTTTCTGTACTTTGCTCCATTCATCTTTCCCTCGATCCTGACTAGTCTCCCAGGCCCTGCCGCTGAAAAACATCCCCACTGCATGATGCTTCCACCACCATGCTTCACCGTAGGGATGGTGCCAGGTTTACTCCAGATGTGACGCTTGGCATTCAGACCAAAGAGTTTAATCTTGGTTTAATCCGACCAGAGAATCTTGTTTCTCATGGTCTGAGAGTCCTTTAGGTGCCTTTTGGCAAACTCCAAGCGGGCTATCTTGTGCCTTTTACTGAGGAGTGGCTTCCGTCTGTCCACTCTACCATAAAGGCCTGAATGGTGGAGTGCTGCAGAGATGGTTGTCCTTCTGGAAGGTTCCCATCTCCACAGAAGAACTCTAGAGCTCTCTCAGAGTGATCATCGAGTTCCTGGTCACCTCCCTGACCAAGGCCCAGCTCCCCAGATTGCTCAGTTTAGCCGGGTGGCCAGCTTTAGGAAAACTATTTGTGGTTCCAAACTTATTCCATTGAAGAGTGATGGAGGCCACTGTGTTCTTGGGGACCTTCAATGCTGCAGAAATGTATTCAGACAGGTGTATGCCTTTCATGTCCAATCAATTGAATTTACCACAGGTGGACTCCAATCAAGTTGTAGAAACATCTCAAGGATGATCAATGGAAACAGGAAGCACCTGAGCTCAATTTACAGTCTCATAGCAAAGGGTCTGAATACTAAATAAGGTATCTGTTTTTTATTTTAAATAAATTTGCTAACATTTTCAAAAACATGTTTTTGCTTTGTCTTTATAGGGTTTGTGTGTAGATTGGCTTCTACTTCCAGTTTATATACATTTTATCGACACAGGTGCATCTTGTGTTTGTTTTTAATCTCATCATTCAGCTACCCTCAACGGCCGAGACCGGATACCGGGTATCATGGCACAATGAACACTCAAAAGCAGACGCCAACTCTTTGGTTCAGGAATGGCGGAAATTTACTGTGTAGGCTATAAATCTGCGATAGCACTGACTCGAGGTGTTATTTGAAAAGTCATCGGATCAATAATACTATTGAATACTTTAGATCTTAAATGTTTGATCTTTTAATTTACCTCTGTAGAAACTATGCAGAATAGAAAGATGTTGCAGAACGTTTTATAGATGGTAAAAAACAATCACAGAGTTGATTTAATTTAATATATGGGGAAAGTAACTATCTAAACTGGATGGTCGTTCAGAGATTCGATGGGCAGTGGGTTGAGGGGAGCTGCAATGATGGGATTATATACAGGGAAACATCAATGACTCGACATTGTGTCCTAAAAATGTATATATAAGCTGGACACGCTGAAGTCTGTTGTGTTTGGTGTTTATTAGTTAAACGTATTCAGACTCCTTCGCTTTCTCTCCACATTTGTTAACGTTACAGCCTTATTAGTAAATTGTATAAATATAATTTTTCTGGAGCTGACCAATCTCTACATACAAACCCATATAAAGACAAAGCAAACATGTTTTGAAATGTTAGCAAATTATTTAAAATAAAATGAGATACTTATTTAGTTATATTCAGACCTTTGCTATGAGACTGCTAAATTGAGGTCAAGGTGCTTCCTGTTTCCATTGATCATCCTTGAGATGTTTACTACAACTTGATTGGAGTCCCTGTAGGTAAATTCAATTGATTGACATGAAAGGCATACACTGTCTGAATACATTTCTGCAGCATTGAAGGTCCCCAGAAGAACACAGTGGCCTCCATCACTCTTCATATGCGAATAGTTTTGGAACACAAAATAGTTTTCCAAAGCTGGCCACCCGCGCTAAACTGAGCAATTGGGGAGCTGGGCTTGGTCTAGGGAGGTGACCAGGAACTCGATGATCACTCTGAGAGAGCTCTAGAGTTCTTCTGTGGAGATGGGAACCTTCCAGAGGACAACCATCTCTGCGCACTCACACATTCAGGCCTTATATGTGAGTGGACAGTGACGGGAAGCCATCCTCAGTAAAAGGCACAAGATAGCCCGCTTGGAGTTTGCCAAAAGGCACCTAAAGGGTCTCGAGACCATGAGAAACAGATTCTCTGGTCGTTTGATTAAACCAAGATTAAACTCTTTTGGCTGAATGCCAAAGCGTCACATCTGGAGTAACTGGCACATCACCTAGGTGAAGCATGGTGGATGGCAAGCATGCCACCTACGGTGAAGATGGTTGGTGGAGCATACCTACGGTGGAAGCATGGTGGTGGAGCATCCCTAGCGGTGGAGCTGGTGGCGGCTAGCATCCCTACGGTGAAGCATGGTGGTGGCAGCATTCCCTAGCGAGTGACGCATGGTGGTGGCAGATCCCTACGGTGAAACGCATGGTGGTGGCCATAGCTCCTCCGGTCAGAAAGCATGGTGGTGAGCACATCCTACTGGTGATAGCTGGTGAGGCAGCACTCCCTACGTGAAAGCATGGTCGCGTGGCACCATCCCTACGGTGAAGCATGGGGTGGCAAGCATCCCTACGGTGAAGCATGGTGGTGGCCGCATCCTACGATGAAGCTGGCGGTGGCACATCCTCGGTGAATTGCATGGTGGTGCAGCATCCCTACGGTGCAATTGCATGGTCGGTGAGTCAGCATCATGGCAGTGGGGATGTTTTTCAGCGGCAAGGGACTGGGAGACTAGTCCCAGGATCGAGGGAAGGAATTAATGGGCAAGTAAGAGAGGGGATTCCTTTAGATGAAAACTGCTCGCAGATTGCGGCTTTCAGTTAACCTCAGACTGTGGGTGATTATGTTATCTCTTCTCAACAGAGACAACGACGAATATTAACACAACTTATGTTCAATTGAGTCATGCAGCAGTGATATCGGGCACAGTGCTCAATGTCTTGAGGTTGGCTCAGCCAGAGCCTGGACTTTAGAACCTGTTTTATCGAACATCCTCTGGAGAGTTTACTGAACAATAGGCTATGTAGCGACGGCTCGGACCATACCAACATGAAAGATTTGAAGAGATTTCAGCAGAGAAGAATGGGAGACAACTGGGGGCAGACAGGGTCATATAGACATCGCCGCAAGGCCATGGGACAGACCAGGGCATGGACCAGACGCAGGAGCATTGGGAGACGCAAGACGCAGGGCATAGAGGATCAGCACCAAGTGAGCATAGGACAGACAGGGCAATTTAGGATAGCGAGACAAGAGGTCAGTGGACAGGCCAGAGCGCAACATGAAAAGAACGAGGTTTAACAGTGGGTAAGTCGCATGTGAAACAGTGGACCAGGCGCCTAGGATAGGTAATTATATGGACAGGGCATGGGACAGACCAGCCACACGTATGGACAGAGACATACCAGGGCATGGGACCAGCAAACCAGCGACGAATGTGGACTGATGACATCATATAGGGTGGTTGTGTGCTACTCTAGACTCATAGTGTTGGTCAACTGGGATCAGCAATGTGTGTCCGATTAGAGCGACACTATGACTACGAAGTGGGCTTATGAGGTACAACTAAGTCGCGCACAGAGCGAGCATTGCGAACACAGACAGGCGACTATGGAGACAAGGCCAGGTGAATGAACGGCACATGACGCGAGGGCAATGTGGGCAGGGTCCAGGGCATAGTGGACGATAGAACACCAGCACTTCTATGGGACAAAGAGTCGCTCAGTGAGGCATAGGGAACAATAGTAGTATGGGCTAGTAAGAGGGCAGGACAATAGGGTTCATTGTGTAGTAGCTTTGGAAACGCTAATGCGACATTTGTGGACGACCGGACATAGAGTGAGCACACGATGTACTCGCGTACATTGCGATGATTTACAGACCATGCGCCATTGTGCGAAGACAGACTCTGCATTCCAGAGCTGCTATGGGTGACAAGACAATTAGGGCTGGATGAGTATCGATCTCAAGGCCAGCATGGGCTACATCATGGTAACAGTGGAACCAACTGGACAGACTAGTGGACTGAGTGACCATTGATCAGGCAGCTAATAAGGGACGACAGGGCACTGAGGACTGTCTGCGACCAGTGAGGTTCTATATGTGACGAGGTACTACGGTTGACATTTGTGGTCGAGAAGCCAGGACATGGTTGACCAAGACTTAGCGACTTGGTCGTCCATTGATTCTAGTCAAGAAATAGCCACACGTAGTCGGACAACACAGTTAATATCACGATGAGAAAGTGGCGTGACGATTATGAGTTCATGCGAACATGGTGACCGGACGGCATAGCTTTGATCATGGGTTAAGGAGCGGACAAGGGCACAAAGTAGATGGAGAGACGCGACGTGTGGGTACACTGGTCATAGCTAGGGGCAATGGGGCGCAAGACCGACAAGTGGGATGGATTGGCGGACTTACGCAGGCACATCGCGGCTCGACATTATAGAACGACGGATATAGACATAGGTGAAGTTTTTCTCTCAGAGGTGCAGATTCTATAACTGTACATTGAGCACCTATACAAGGCGATGGAAGGCGCATTTGGATAGTTTACTGTGAAGCCGCTCTTAATGTTATCTCCAATCATGTGTTTGGGTGATGTACTCTTCAAGTGCTAGCGCTGTAATTACGATGTCTGTCTTACGTGGAGAAAGTTGATCACAACTTGGTCGTGTTCTTCAATGCTTTGGATCGTGGTTACGATGAGCACTGATGGTGTGGTTTGCGTGAGGCAGAGTACACTTGTAATATAGTATTTAGAAGAGACGCTACCAAGACTCTCAAGTAAATAATATACTTCTTTTTGCAAATTCGAGTTTATTGGAATTTCTGATGTCCAGTGCTCTCTTCGGCCTGCGCTAAGAGTAGCTTCTGTGGATTTTTTTCATTAGATAATCATATTTTAACTCATTTTTATTTATAATTATGGGTCGAGTCGTTAGTGAACTATCTTCTCGATTTTTGATTGAGTACGCCCTGAGCGCAAGTGTTCTCATCTCTGGCATTCTTAGCGATCTCTGTTTGATGGCTGGTGTCAGATCACACTCAAAACACGACACAGACCTAACCAGCTGCTCCACACTCTTATCGGCAGCGGCAACGACGCCAGACAACTGGGTCCATCATGTGTCATTATACCAGTCGGCACACTGATCAGGCCAGTCTGATCCTTCACGACCCAGAGCAGGCAACACGAACAGACAGCTGGTCCCTTTCATCACCAGTGAAAGATACGACGGAACTAAGCTGGCTCACTCTTAATAAAACATCAGGCAAAGTCAACCACGACAAGACGCTAGCTGTCTGCATCACTCAAGAGTCGACTGGCTAATCGACAGACAATTCACGAAGCTGTCCCATATTCAGTACACACAGCAAGCAACAGCAGCAGGACGGATAGGAAAGCTGTCTCTCGTGTCATCCGCACCAGCAGCAACAGAGGCACGATAGCTGTACACACTCACATCATCATCGCGATAGACAGGGACGGACACGATAGAACACAAGCTGCTTCCAGCTCTCACTTACGATACAGTAAGGCGAGATACTCACGACAAGGACGACCAGATTAGGTTGTCATCCGCAGATCATAAGCAATGGCACACATGTGAGACGATAGACAGCTGTGGCCTCATTATCTATCCACAAGGATAGCACGACTCCACCGATAATCAACGAGACTACTGATCCAATCTCATCATCAGCGCCATAGGCAGTATAAGGAGGCTCACCAGGCTGTTCCTCAGTCCATACATGTCGAACTACGATACGGAGTAATTCAGCATGGTATATACACCAGTCAGAGCACCAAAACGAGATCAGCTGCATCCCTCGATACAACGGATGGAACATAGGTTCTCCAGATCGTCAGCTGCAAGATTCGATCAGACCATCAATCACGGCTAGAGCGAAAGAGCACCGTCATAATATCAATGATCATACGCTGTTCTTCTTCATGCACCATAGCAGCCACATAGACAGACGCATAGGCGCTGTACCACTCATCACAGCATGACACACGACAGACCCAGCTGTCCTCAATCTCAATATCCTAAGTAGCAGTACAACACGCAGAATGAGCTTAGTATCCCGCGACATCACCTTCCTACACCTAGAATTCTAACCGAGTTACCGAGCAGCACAGACCACACTAGACACGCGCGGTAAAATCATGCACCAGCCAGCAACACGATCGACCAGATTCTCGATGCCCCTCATCACACAAGCAGTGCACAAAAGACCAGCCTGTCGCATCATCAACCAGCAGCAAACGACAGACCAGCCTGTACCCCTCATATGCACACGCCGACAGATGGTAGATCAACAGAACGATCCTATTGAACTGTGCCATGTGCACTTACTTACGCAGCGGAACAGAACGCAAATGACGGAAGTCTGTCCCGCGCGATTTTCACATACCACATGCTAGCAGCCTAACAAGACATAACTCGACCAGCAATGTCGACCTTAAATCTCACGTTAGACGAGACAGAAGTGACGATCACCAGACTAGTAGTGCTTTATTGCTTATTCATCGGAGGCGACGGCAACAGAAAGTATCCACAGTGATCTCCTGCAATAGCACATTCACGTCAGGGCCCGAGCATAACATAAGTTACCAGCTGTCCCATGCAATACTCCCACATAGCAAACGTCAACTACTCTCTTAGACGCCAGATCACAGTCTGGATCCCTACTTACCTAGTCTATGAATATAGGCTAATCAGCGTACAGGGGTAATCCAGCCTTGTGGCAGACTTCGTGCGGAGAGTCAGCTAATCATCGCACAAGGACGGCAGCTGTCGCCATAAAATACGAAAGACAAGCTTGGCACTAAAATCGGCACAGAGCGAATAGCTGTCACGCCCTCAATCCAAGGCAGCGCAGCACCACAAAGTCCAGACTCAGGAGACTGGTAATACCCTCTCGGAGTCTCCAGCAGCAGTCATGGGACGTATCTATGTAACAGTCTGCTGTCACAGATCATCACAGTCAGACGAACACGGACGCCGGAATTCACACGTTTTGCATACGCCTCATCACACGGAGCCAGCATCATACGACTGACCAGACCTGTCAGCACAGGGCACGTCAATTCCATCACGTAGCTGGCATTACCAAGAGCTAAGAAGTCAGCTCGATTTGCCCAAGTGCTCATCACTGCAGCAGCGATGCTCAGAGACAGACTCGCAGTCTTTGTCCCATCATCACTAGCGGCATAGCCAAGAGGCCAAAGAACCATCGCTGTATCCCTGTCAATCAACCGCACGTCGCCACATCGTGGATATGTAGAATCATAGGTGTACGCCACTCAATGTCAGACCGACAGCACCACGATTAGTAACCAGGCGACGTGTCCTAGCACAGGCAGTATGTTTAAGCGAGACAGACCCAAGACTGTAATCGCCTTGGCTCACATACACTGCCGCTGCACTCACTCAACAGACCGCACTGTGTTCTGCTCATCATATCCAGCGGACTCGTCTACACGACGAACTATAGACCCCGCATGTGTCGACAGATACATCCACCAGCACAAGACAGACATCGAGTAAACATGCATAGATCTTCATGCCACACAAGAGCGAGAGCAAACAGTTACTAGAGATCTGTCACTCCCATTTCATATCAGAGCAGGCACTACTACTAGACAGATGATCCACTCTCTTCAACACAGCACCATGGGGAACTCGCCCAGCTGCTCCTCGGATCTAGCCCGCTAAGACTAATCCGAGCTCGACGTAGGACGGCGCTGTCGCTCGCTATCATTCACAGCAAGCGGACAAGGTCATGTACAGCGCAGCTGATACAGCCTCATCACAGTAGAGCAGCCAACGGCAGACCGCATGCTGGCCATGACTATGCTTGGCCACCTGATGCTGAGCCTCATCGACAAAGTCGACCTTATTGCTCGCTCCCTCCATCACCAGGCAGTTAGACGTGTAGAGCCTATAGGCACCAGTCGGGATGTTCCCTTTGCATGCGATAGCGGCACCGACGGCAGTACAGCTGTCCCTGGCTGCGATCACCAGCAGCACCATGAGCAGACCAGCTGTCCGTCATCACCAGACAGCACCACGAGCCTTTGCTCTCAGCTGGATTACCGGTCATCCGCACGGAAGATCATGAATACTAGGGGTTGACGGGGTGAACAAAATGTCTCGTCAGTCGCTTCCTGCATCGTCAATCTTGTGTAGGAAACATGCAGCCTTCGATCACGACGGTGCGTACATTCAGCGCAGCAGCCTACTACGGATCAACCACGACAGCTGATCGTCACCTCCTCACTCAGCCAGTCTCTAACAAGAGCAGAGCCACATGTCATAGCGAACTTATCTATTCTTAGCCCTCTCTGCGCACGCCAACCTAAGACCTAGTCTGTCCCCACTTCATTCACGCAAACGCACTCAGTACCAGAACTTGTGCCGGCCAGTTACTACCACAACACACACCAAGTTTTGGACTTTGTGAGTGGAATTTGAACTACCGGAGTTTCGCACATTCTGCACTCTGAAATGTATTTTTATCTCCATTGTTTGCATACCTTGTATGTGCAACACTCATGTTCTCTCGAATAGAAGTGCTGGGGTAATAAGTGAAAATTACATAGGATATTAGGGTATTAGAAACGTGACGAGTCCACGTATGATACACACGTAGGTTCGTCTATGCGCCAATGAACTTTCATCCTGTATGTTGATATGGAACGGTCTTGTTAGAGATATTCGTCTGCTAAATTTAGGGATATCTTCTTGTACTGTTAGTGCTAGTAGCACGCTGTATGAAGGAGAACATACATGCTGATCGCTAACGTCACCGTACTAGAAGAAAGAAGAGCGAGAAGGGGACGCCAATTATATCAACAGACACCTCCCTTTTGTCTTCCGATTTCTTTCTCCTTATAGTTCTCACATTTAAATATAGTCATATCGCCGCGTTTCTACTCAAGATTCTTTGTCACATGATAGAGCATATAAATGGTAGTGTAACAAGATATGGGGTGTGGTGGACTGTGGTTTTTAAACCCTCAAGCAGGATAATATTAAAGTTCTCCGTGGATACGAGATGAAAGAGCATACAATTTTGTGGGAAACAAGTAAGAGATCAATGGGGAACGATAGATGCGTCATAGATACGTGTGACTCCGTGGCTCATGTATATTCGAAAAGTATACTAGACAGAGCAATCAATGGCTCTAGTCCAGGACTAGCCAGGCTGGCCAAATGCCCTTAATTCTTCTAGATCTATTTTATGGTAACCTGGGACTTCTGAGTCAGAGAATTGTTAGTGTACTGATTATTTAGTGGAGAGATGTGTTGTGCATGCGTGGAATTGGTAGGCTTGGTTTTAAAGTAGTGTCTATATATGAGGAAAATAGAGGTTCGGTGTCTAAAGTAAGATAACGGACTAATATTGCGGAATATTAGTCGGGTCTGGTCTTATTGTCGGGATATTACATTACATACTATTGTAAACGAGAATAGGGACCTGGTCTATAAAGATAGCGTGATAAAGCAGTAATATCTTGGGAATAGGGTGCCATGAGTCTGCTTAGGGGCACGGTATAATATTTTTGGAGAACGAGGAGGGACTTGCACATTATTATGCGTACATGCCAAAATCAATGGATGCACACTAAGACTTTCCTTAAAGGTCATCAAGTAAATTTTGCTGTTTGCTAGAGGATTAGAGAGATAATGTCAAACTTGCAGTCTGTAACTATTCATGTCTCGTGGGCTTGTATTGCTTTTAGGACTTAAGACATCTGTGGATACCAAAGAGCTCTCGCTGGATTGTTGCAGCAGCTTAAGTTGATTACGTCTAGCCATAGGGATGTAGGACGGCCCTCTGTCTTTCGCCTGATTTGGATTCTTGTGTTAGAACAGAAACCCTAATAGTTGTACCCAGTCATAATATTACGCTGCCCTACATCCCGTTAGGACCGGTGTTTATACAGCTTCAAGAGGGGCCAGGGAGAACTATACAGTAAGATCTGTCTATTCTGGTCGGTGTTAGTTCTGATTACACTCGGGAGAATAACACTTGCTGTTACTGTCTTAATGTGCTCTGATACATTCACGGGTAGAGTATAGGTTATACTTGCTATCTATATGTGTCTGATACCTCAGGGAGAATAATACGACATTACTGTGCTTAGTAATGTGTCTGCAGGTACACAGGAGAATAATACACACTCTACATCGTTTTTAATATTGTGTCTGATGGACACAGCAGAGAGAAGGTAATTCACCTACCTTTCATTGTGTTTCAATGTGTTCTTTGATACACAGCAGTGAGAGTTAGATGGATTTCACTACGCACGTTACCTGATCTTAATGTGTCTGTATACACAGGGAGAATAATCCTGTCTTAATGTGTCTGATACACAGGCGAGAATAATAGCACATTACTGTCCTTAATTGTAGGTCTGATACATCAGGGAGATTATAACTAAATCACCTGTAACCCTCGTCTTAAATGTTGTCTGATACACAAGGGCAGATTACTAATCCAACAGTTACTGTCTTAAGTGGTTGTTGAGTACACTCAGGGTTAGAATAATACATGTCTTATACTGTGTCTGATACATTTCAGGTGAGAATACACACATGTACTGTCTTAATAGTGTCTTTTGATAACAGGGTATGAATAATACTGATACTTATAATGTGTCGGTGAATAGCACAGGGAGAATAAACCAGATAAGAGTTATACTGTTTATGCTGTCTGATACACAGGGAGTAATATACTGTCTTAATGTGTCTGATACAAGGTGAGAGATAATTCAGTTCGGTCTTATATGTGTCTGATACATATTAAGGGCCATGATAGTCTCCGCAAATTCAATTACTGTTTAATGTGTTCTGGAATAAACAGGGCAGCATATAGTATTATCTGTTAATACGTGTTCTAGATACACAGGTGAGAAATACACTCAACGCGGGTTTACTTTGGTCTTTAATGTGTCTGATACACAGGGAGAATAATATGTTCCTTGTAATGTGGTCTGATACTCCGCGAGAGCGATCTCCAATACTTCTAGAACATGTGTATTCTGGTCGTTTTGTAGTGATCTGTTAATATGTACAGGTGACGATTACACTCAATCGCTGATAGTCTTAAATGTTGTCGTGATACACTCAGCGGAGAATCTCACGGATTAATGGCGTTCTTAAATGTAGATGTCGTGTTACGACCAGGAAGCATACTGTGTCACTTATGAACTATTGCTCCCCATGTGTAACATTTCCTGTCGTGTCATTGTGCCAGTCATTCATTTATGTGCTGATGTTTGTATGATCCTTGAAGAACTTCCAAAGTCCTTGATTTTGGTTGTATTGAAGGACTTGTGACCTCATGTTTAAAGTTAATTGATGGGACTTGTGGTCGTTTTCGCTCTTGGCTGTACTATGGCTTCTTGTCGGAGAGGTAGATATGGGACTTTGGGTTGAATATCTATCTAACTACTCATATTTAGGTGTTTGTCTTGGTTTCTGTAATTCATCTCTAACAACACCTCAAACCCGGAGCGCACGGAGGAAGGGTAGAGAGTGAATAGAGAACATTATGTTGTACACTTAAATACACAATGTTGATTCCTTCGCTAAAACCCGTTGTATTACAAGAGACACGGAATAATTTTAGCATCATTAAATTGAACGTTTTAAATCCAAGGAGTGGCTAGGTTATTTCATCGTCTCTTGTGTATCTAGACACTTAGACAGGACGTGGTGTTATTACTCCTCTGGTGTACGTTCAGACACATATGAAGCAGTATACAGGTGTGGCGTCACTCCTCATGAAGCTCCTCTTGATGTAATATAGAGGACACACTTAAAGACAGGGTAATTGATGTGCTCCCATCGTAGTTATACCAGTACATATTACAGAACAGTAACAGATAGAGTGTTAATGTGCTCCCCTGTGTGGCATAAGACGTTAATAGATAGCAGTATTATTTCTGACCGTTGTTTCAGTTAGGATCTTATCATGACAGTAATGCTGCGTTGGTTAATATACTCCTCGTTTTGTATCAGGGAATCTACTTGTTTTAGAACAAGTAACTGCTCGTGTGTTTATATTTGACTACGCTGTGTTATATATGTAGACTACATTAGAAACTAGTTATACTTGATCCTATCTTTCTGCAACCTGTTGGTATCAGACTGTCATTGTAAGTGAGCTGAAACAAGATAATGTGGGTGATATATAATAACTCCCGCTGCTGTCTTTGACTTGAGATAAGAGAACTTAGTTACGTCAACTGTTATTTATATATGTTCCTCCTGTGTATTGAGACACATTAAGACATGTGATATGTGGTAGTTATATTACTTCACCTGTGTTATCTTTGATTCACAAATTAGAGAACAGGTTATTTGGTGATTGGATCAGAACATTTTAAGAGAAGATAATGGTGCAGATACTTCATTTCATACTCTGACTCTGTAGAGGTATCATGTCAAATTCAAATAATTTAAATCGCAACAAGTTTAACGAATGCATTTATTCTAATATAACACTGTGTATACATGTAACTCAACTTATTACAAGATTAATGTATCTAGTGGTATTATCTCTACGCCCTGTGTTCTCTAAGTATCTATATAAGACAGGAGTATTATTAATAGGTTACTCCTAGATGTATCATGTACTTCCACCACTTTATACGCACAAAGTTCATAGCTCGTGTGCATTAATTCTAGTTCTTCATGTGGTTCAGTACAAATATAAGAAGCTAGTAGTAATTGTGGTTAAGTTATTTCCGATTCTCCTTCACTTTTTCTAGTGTCATACAGGCACCAGAGGCATTTGAAGTTCTTTACGTGAAGTTGTGGTTGTGAGTTGTAGTTGGTTGTCCTCTGTGATAGACACACCAATTAGGACAGGTAATGCTGGTGATGTTTATTCTCCTGTAGTACAGTACTCTTTCAGTCACATGTAATTATTGTAGTAATTCTGTTAATAACTTGGGCCCAATTCTCCCTCTTCCCTTCGGCTCCGTCCTCCTCCTTCCATTCCTTTTCACCTAACAGCTATTGAACCCTTTAAAAAAACCTTTGTTCAGGTAGAACTTTTGTTCCACGGTAGGGAAACTCTTTTGGGGTTCCAAAAAGGGAGTTTAACCTGAACCAAATTGTTCTTCTATGAGGACAGCAAATAACCCTTTTGGGCTGTTTTTTCTTCAATGCCACATTATTGGTGGTGTCAATGTGGCCTGTATTCTCAACTTAGATAACTCAAAGCTTAACTGTCCCTAATAATCCCACCCAGGTATTTCATTGGCCAGAACCAATCATATTGCTTCTTCGTATAGTCAATCTGTGATTTATGATTATTGGTCATGCATGGTAATATTTTTCACAGAAGCAGAGTGAGAGGGATGAGGAGAGAAAGTCGCTTTCTCTCTCTCATAAAGACCCATCACATGTCGTGTCTGTCGGTTGCTCTTCTCTCTCCTCTCTCTTCTCAGCATCTGTCTTTTGCTCTCTCTCTCTCTCTCACAAGTATCACCTTTGCTCCTCTCTCTCTCTCTCTCCTTCCTTCCCTCGCCTCCTGTTCATGCCAGCCAAAGAGGCGTTTTGCCGTCACTCACAGATGCTGGCCCATGTTGATTCCATATGCTTCCAACAGTTGTGTCCTTGCGCTGGATGTCTTTCGGGTGTTGGACCATTCTTGATATAGCACAGGAAAGTGTTGAGGCGCTGAAAATCCAGCAGCGTGCAGTTCTTGACACAACTGTGCGCCTGCACGTACTACCATATCCCCGTTCAAAGGCACTTAAATCTTTGTCTTGCCCACATCACCCTCTGAATGGCCACACATACACAATCCATGTCTCAGTTTCTCAAGACTTAAAAAATCCTTCTTTAACCTGGTTCCCCCTTCATCTACACTGGGAATTGAAGTGCGATTTAACATCAATAAGGGATCATAAGCTTTCACCTGGATTCCCTGGTCAGTCTATGTCATGGGAAAGAGACAGGTGTTCATGTTTAACTACTCAGTGATCTATAAGTCTGTAACGTCTATGTTTTCAATGTAGGGAAATTGTAAATGTATTTTTGCCTGTAACGTCCTTTTTCGTTAAGTGCCGGACCCAGGAAGAACTGTCACCATTGCATCAGGCTAATGGGAGGGTTCCTAATAAAAATCATAATCAAATAAATAATCGTAAATTCTCACCTCTTTCGCCTCTTCTCTCCCTTTTCTCTCCCTATCTCTCCTTTCCCTCTTCTCGCTCCCTCTCTCATCCTTCATTCTTCATTCCCTCTCTTTCTCTTCCCATCACTTCTCCTCTCTCTCTCCTTCCCTCTCCTTCCCTCTTCTTCACTCGCTCCTCTCTTCTTCCTTCTCTCTCTCTCTCTTCCATCCTCCCTCTTTCGGGCCTTCCCTCTCTCTCCTCTCGTCTCTTCTTCCGTTCTTCTCTCTTCTCCTTCCCTCTCTCTCCTTCCCTCTCTCTCTCCTCTCTTTCCTTCCCCTCTCTTCCTTCCCTCTCTCCCCTCTCTCCATTCTCCTTCCTTCTCTATCTTCTCCCCCTCCCTCTTCCCATCTTTCCTGCAGTAAGTAGTGGTCCATGTGAGCCGTTGTAAGGTAGAGAAATGTTCTCTGTCTCATATGCCATGACATCACTCCTCCACTGCCACATGTTTAGACTTTGCACTCATTCGAAAGCCCCGTTCATGTTGTGGTGTTGTGTGTCAAATGAAACTATCAAGTCAAACTCAATCACACATCTACTTGTCAAACCTGCCTGCATGAGCTAAGGAGTTTTTTAAGGTAAAGCACACAAAGCACTTCAGTCCTCATAGTGGTCAAAAACATATAAGTGCCTTCAGAAATTATTTACACCCTTGACTTTTCCACATTTTCGTTTTGTTACAACCTGAGATGTGTGTCACTCGATCTACACAAATACGCCATACCAGACATGTCGAAGTGGAATCGTTTAGAAATGTTAAATTAATTAAAAATGAAAAGCTAAAATGCCTTTGAGTCCAATAAGTATTTTCCAAACCCTTGCTATAAAGTTAATAATTGCATGAACTCACTCTGTGTGCAAGTAATAGGGTGTAACATTATTTTTAAATGAACTCCTCATCTCTGGTACCCCACTACACATACAATTAGATGCTCCTTGTGCTTATAGGACGTTAACGAGACTAGTAATAGTGAGTGTTATTCTCTCTAAGGCATGTAGATCATTGACTCACATTAAGAAAGGTTATGCTGGTATTATTAGATCAAGTCTGGCCCCCTCTTTAAGCTCGTGATTACGACTCTTTTAAAAAGCACCTTTATGGTAGTAATTGGAATAAATAAACAGGACGGATTGTATGAAGCGATGTCAATTCTTTGTATTAGCGTCCTGAAGGTTTGGTTCTATTCATAACACTCATAGCAACTTGATGTGCTCAAGACCATCAAAACAAACCAGTCACATGACCAGAAGAAAAAGGATACAGCAGCGGCTTCTCTGCAACCTATCCCACGTTGTGCAACTGTGAGTGGAGGGAAGGGCAATGCTCTTACATGGACTAAGTGCACTCTATAGTGGCCGATTGTTAGAGTGGTGGCAGAAGTTCACAGACAACAACGGACATATCGGGAGAGGTCACACGACTGGTATTACCAGAGCATTTACGTTTGAGCCCAGGCCTCTACAATTCACAGGAATTACATTAGTCGACTCTTTGAATGGTAACTTGCTGTGCTTTTTATTCATTGTATGTATGCTTTTGTCATTCGGAGGTCTAGATAGTCTGTAGGTCGCAATGGAAGGTTACCCTATTATACCCATATATAAAATAAATTAGGTAATTAACAGGCTCTTTAGAGCGGACAGGGACATAATTTATCTTAGGACCTGGATAAAAACTATTGTATTATTCAGTCTTCTTGCGAACCGTACTCATACAGACCAGGGCCTATATCTATATAGTGTGTGATCTATAGAGATTGAGACATAATCTTCCTCCTATATATACAAGGAAGCTAATAAGCGTCTAAAAACACCTATTAAGACCAGAGAACTAATTTCTATATTTAGTAGAGTACCATTCCTACTCTTAGACAAAGGACTTATGACAATTGTTACCTATCTCTCTCAATACATCATAACTATATAAGTCGACAACCGGATAGGCGTTGATTGACACGCAGGATCGAGGATTAGAGTCGCAGAAGAATTAATTAGTTAGTCTTGGTAAGCAATCATTCAGTGTATAAGTTATTTATAGGAGGTTGCCCTTGGTGGATTGCGTACGCGTCAAATTTGATCTTGTACTGTGAAACTGTGACTTCTCAATTCTATCGTTAAGAGATTACAGAGTCACGTGCTTTGATGTGTGTGGTTGTACGGGCTTAGCACTGGATAATCCTAAGTTGCGCATGGTGTCTTACCTCTTGGGTTATTGACTCGTTGCTTAGTCATCTATCCCATTCTATTGTGGTAGTTTTACATATTAAAGAACACACACTAGATTCCATTTCGATTTTCATCAGCATACATCCTCAGCCAGGATAAGCCAGACCCAGATACGAACATAAACGCGGAAAATCTATAGGAAATGAGATTGAAATGGGTGAGGTTCCAGGTTAGGAGTACGATGGTGGTGTGGAAGCTGTGTGCGCGTGCCTGATATATGCGAGAATTCGGCCTCTATCTCTCTTTGATAGATTCGCACATGGTGATTTGGTTGTGTTATTTTGACATAGTCCTTCTCGCAGCGTAAGTCTGGTATCAGTAGAGTCAGATAGTATGGCACTGAGGACCTATTAACAGTGTGAATAAAGATAGACTTGGTTTGTGCTCGCTAGGAAGTATTTACCAAGAAGTGAATTCAGATATACTAGATTTACTCAGACAGCATTCGCTCAGTACGATGATTCATCAATTCTCGTTTGATCGTGTTCATAATCGAGTACCATCGCACAGAGATGGATTTACAATAAGGATGTGGGCTGTTAGTATAAAAACATTCTATTTGGGAAAGAAGCCATAGTCGCGTGTCACTTGTCGCTATCTTATTGTCATTACGATGTTCTGTGGCTTGGTTTGAAGAATTCAGGCGTTACAGGCTTGCGTATCATGCTCGTGTATTGTGGTGATGAGTTGAACATGCTGTTGGGTGCGTTGATTGTGGTGTCTGAGTATCCTTTTAAAAATAGCACGGGGTGTATATACGCAGACTTAGAGGTACAATGCTGTGCTGACACTGATGTGCTAGGTTCTGAGTGAGCTGAGAGAGTTGTTATGATACAGCTGTGTCTGATATGTTGCGATGCTAAGTGTGAATGGTGCAGATGATTTATTTGTGAAGGATCAGCTGGATTTGTTTGATGACGTCGTCTGGGTTGCATAGATGTAGGGTGGATAAAGTCACTGGTTCTGTCTTCATGTTTGGTTACTACGGTGAATGCAGTCGGGAAAAGCAAGCTCGGTAATTGTCCGCTGGTGGCTGGCGTCGTACTTGATCAGCAGAGGTTGACTTGTGTGATCTTGTGTCAGGATGGTGTGATAGATTCAGGTGGATGAGGGGAGCAGTGGTGTATCTCGCCCGATGGCTGCTGCTGAGGTGGATTTGAGGGACGAACTGGATACTGTTCGTGGTGCATTCGCTGGTGAATGAAGAGTTGGACAGTTGGAGTCTGAATCAGATAAGGTGACGCTGTTGCTCAGATGGGGACAGCTGGTTGCTGTTCGTGGTGCTGCTGTGATAAATTAGAAGGTGTGTTCTTACAGCTGGTCTGTAGGTGCGGCCTGTGCTGGATTTGATTAGAGTGGGTTTAACCAGCTGGTCTGTCGTGTTTGCTTGCGGGTGAATGAGGGGAACAGCTGGTCTGTCGTGGTTTGGTGTTTGTTGATAGAGGACAGGGCTGGTCTGTTGTAGTGCTGCTGGTGAGATGCAGAGCGAGATTCAGCTGGTACTGTCGTTGTTTGCTGCTAGTAGATGAGTAGGATCGGCTTGGTCTGTTTGTGTTCCTTACCTTAAAAACTTCCCTATGCTCATGAGGCAGGCGGGTGATGAGGGGTGACTGTCTGGTACTGCTTGGTGAGTGATTAGCTGGTTGGATGATGATGGTATAGGACCTGTTGTTTGTTTTGCGGGTGAAATGGAAGGGGACAGCTGGTCCTGTTCTGTGTTTAGCTGATCTGGTTGTTATGGGGGACAGCTGGTCTGTTGTTACGAGATCGCACCTCAGCTCAGGTGATGAGAGGGAACAGCTTGGGTCTGGTCATGTGCGTGCTAATAGTGCTGGTGGATGAGGGGACAGCTGGTCTGCGTGGTGGCCGCTGGTGATGAGGGGTACAGCTGGTCTGTCGTGGTGCTGCTGGTGATGAGGGGACAGCTGGTTGCGTGGGTGCTGCTGGTGATGAGGGGAACAGCTGGTTGTCGTAGTGCGCTGGTGATTTGAGGGGACCATGCTGTTGCTGATCGTGTTGCTGCTAAAGGTCGACTCGAGGGGACAGCTGTCTGTTCGTGTTTGCTGCTGGTGATGAGCGGGAAGCTAGGTCTGTCGTGGTGCTGTTGGTGGATGAGGGGCGTGGTACGGTCCTCGGTAAGGGTGACTGTTCATTGTGGTGCTGAGCGGACAGCTGGTCTGTTCCGTGATTGCTGCTGATGATGAGGGTGTGACAGGCTGGATCTGGTTAGAGATGTTCGCTTGCTGGTGATGAGGGGACAGCTGGTCTGTGTGTATGCTGCTGGTGATGAATGGGACAGCTGGTCTGTTGTGATTTGTTTGCTTCGCTGATGTTGAGGGGCACACGATGGGTCTGCTTCTAGTGCTTATGGCTAGCTGGGCTCGCTGAGTGGTCTGTACGTAGATCTGCTGACAGCGCTGGGTGATTAGGGAAAAGCTGAGGATGACATAGTTGAGATATGAGTAGCAAGGTGGATGAAAGGCAGTGGTCTGGGTCGTGTTGTGGCTGCTGGTGGATTTGTGGGAGCAGGGTGGAGTGAGCTGGTTGATGTGGGCTAGGCTGGAGGGAATGGGACAGCTAGGTACGTAGTAGTGGCTGCTAAGGAAGTGAAGTGATGAAGCAGGCTGGTCTGATTGTGGAGGGCTAGTGTGATGAGGGACTAGCTGAGTCGTGTCGTGTTGCTGGCTGGTGATGATGGGAGAGACGTTGGTCTGGTTGGTGGATGGCTGACTGGGGTGATGCCGGGAAGCTGGTCTGTCGTGTTGCTGCTGGTGATGGAGGGGAAGCTGGTCTGTCGTGTTGCTGCTTGGTGTGATGGGACAGCTGGTCTGTCGTGTATGGTGCTCGGGTGATGAGAAGAGGAACGCTGGTTGGTTGTGGAGTCGCTGTGCTTGGTGAGATGGGAACAGCATGGGTCTGTGTGAGTGGTAGCGTGTGATGAAGGAGAAGGCAGTAGGTACGTGTGGACTGCTGGTAGATGAGGGGAAGCCTAGGTCTGGTCAGTGTATCTAGGCATGATGGATAGGGAAAGGGGAAACAGCGGTCTGGTCCGTGTTGCTGCAGGAGCATGAGGAGTGAATGAGAACAGCTGGGTCTGGTTGTATGTGCGTAGCCCTTGGCAGGAGGGAGATAAATAGGGGAAGGAAGAGAGGAAAGGAATGGAAAAATGGACGCTGGTCTGTCGTGGTGTCGCTTGGTGTGAGGGGAACTAGCTGGTCTGTGCCGTGTTGCGCTGGTGATGAGGGGCACGTGGTCTGTCGTGTTGCTGGTGGTGATGAATGGGACAGCATGGTTTGTCGTGTTGCTGCTGGTGATGAGAGGACAGTGGTCTGTTGGTGGTGTCTGCTGGTGATGATGGGACAGCTGGTCTGTCGTGGTGTTCGGCTGGTGATGAGGGGACGCTGGTCTGTCGTGTTGCTTGCTGGTGATGATGGGACAGCTGGTCTGTCGTGTTGTGCTGGTGCATTGAGGGGACGCTGGTCTGTCGTGTTCTGCTGGTGATGATGGGAAGCTGGTTGTTCGTGTTGGCCGCTTGGTGATGAATGGGGAGGCAGCTGGTCCTGTCGTGGGTGCCGCTGGTGCTGAGGGGACAGCTGGTCTGTCGTGTTTTGTTAATGACACAGGCATCAAACAGGACCTAGTCAGAGAGAAGGTCACCTTCCAGGTCGTAATAAATAATTAATTAGTTCGTAACTGACTCGCGTATTTTAAATAAAATGTTAAAATGATTAAATAAAAGTAAATACAGGCTTCTTCCGGGAGGAAGAAGGATTGAAATGAAAAATGTAAATAAAACTGAGGTGCTTCTCAAACTGTATATCAGGACTGCCCCGAAACGCACATGCCACAAGACTCCCTTAAAACCGTACCTTTAAGCTCTAGCACTGGAGCTCTCCAACCTATGGAGATACAGGAACCTGGTCTAGTCTCTGGCTGCCTCCCCTTTGTAGTGTAGTCAGTTTGTATTAGATAGTCTGAATGACTTCACCATGTCCTGGTCTGTCCATGTCTGGTCTGTCCGCATGCCTGGTGCTGCCCCATTGCCCTGGTCTGTCCCCATGCCTGGTCTTACCCATCGACTGGTCTGTCATGGTCTGGTCTGTTCATGCTTGGTCCTGTCCCATGGTTGGTGTGTCCCTGTTCTGGTCTGTCCGATGTCGTGGTCTGTCCCATGTCCTGGCTGTCCATGCGCTGGTCTGTCCGCATAGCTGGTGCTGTCCATGCGCTCTGGTCCTGTCCCATGTGCTGGTCTGTCCCATGTTCTGGTTCTGTCCATGGTCTGGTCAGGGGGGGGGGTGTCCATGCGCTGGTCTGTCTGGTCTGGTTGTCCCTGCGCCTGGTCTGTCCCATGTCCTGGTCTGTCCATGTCCTGGTCTGTCCCATGTCTGGTCTGTCCCAATGCCCTGGTCTGCCCAATTGCCCGTGGTCTGTCCATGCCTGGTCTGTCCATGGTCTGTTTCTGTCCGCATCCGCTGGCCTGTCCATGCGCTGGTCTGTCCTTCCCTGGTGTCTCATGCCCTGGTCTGTTCATGCCTGGTCTTTGTCCATGCCGCTGGTCTGTCGCATGCTGGTCTGGTCCCATGCCTGGTCTGGTCGGGCCATGCCTGGTGAGAAAAAGATGAAAAGAACGAGAGAGGGAAGGAGAGGGATTAGGGAGAGGAAAAGGAGGAGGAGGGAGGGGAAAGATGAGAGAACGATATTGATTTGATATGGATTTTATTAGGACCCATTAGCCTGATGCAATGGTGACAGTCTTCCTGGGGTCCGCGCACTTAACGAAAAAGACGTTACAGGCAAAATTACTTTACATTTCCTAGATAAATGTTGTTCTGTCGCATGCCCTGGTCTGGATCCCATGCCCTGGTCTGTCCTGGTCTGGTCTGTCCCATGCCTTGGCCTGTCCTATGCCTGGTCTTGTCCATTCCTGGCCTGTCTCATGCTGGTTTCCCATCCGCTGGTCTGCCCTCTGCCCACTGGTCTGTCGGCATGCGCCTGTTGTTGCCATGCCTGGTTCTGGTCCCTGCCGGCTGTCTGGTCTATGCCGCTGGTCGTGTCCCATGTCGCTGGTTGTTCCGATGGCCCTGGTCTGCCCCCCAGTTTCTCCCATTGCTTCTTGCTGACTCTCTCAACGTCTGTTTCAGGTGGATGGGTGAGCGTGCTTACATGTATTTTTTCAGGTCTCTCCAGAGTGGGTTCGATCAAGGTTCAAGTCCAGGCTCTGGCTGACCAGCTCAAGGACATTGGACTTGCTCCCGAAGCCACTGCTTGGCATTGTTCTGTGGCTGTTTGTGTTTAGGGTCGGTTGTCCTGTTGGAAAGGTGAAACCTTCACCCAGTCTGAGGTTCTGAGCGCTCTGGAGCAGGTTTTTCATCAAAGGATCTCTCTGTAACTTTGGCCGGATTAATCTTTCCCTGATCCTGACTAGTCTCCCCAGTCCTGCCGCTTAAAAACATCCACTGCATGATGCTGCACCGACAGGATCGCTTCACCGTAGGGATGTGCACCACGATGCTTCACCGTAGGGATGGTGCCACCGCCATGCTTCATCGTAGGGATGGTGCCACCTAATGCTTCACCGTAGGGGATGCTGCCCACCATGCTCACCGTAGGGATGGTGCCCCAGCCTTGCTTCACCGTAGGGATGCTGCACCGACCATGGCTTCCACCGTAGGGATGGTGCACACCATGCTTCACCGTTAGGGGATGGTGCACG
>NW_019945282.1:45424-49441 GCF_002910315.2 Salvelinus sp. IW2-2015
CCACTCCATCTATCTTCTGAACACACCAGTTAGAGTTATTTTTTCCCCATTATAAATTTCAACTGTGCTGTGTGTTTTACAAAAACGTTCTGACTCTTTCTATTCTCATAGTTTCCTACAGATTGTAAATTAAAAGATAAAACATTTTGATTCTAAAAGTTATAATATATTATTGGAATCGATGACTTTTCAAATCACCCAGCATGCTATCGCAGAGTTATAGCTACAAGGTAATTCTTCCGCCATTCCTGAACCAAAGAGTTGGGTCTGCTTTGAGTGTTATTGTTGCCATGGATACCGGTATCCGTCTCGGCCTTTTTAAAAAAAAAGGCCTTTCTGAAGTTTGTAATTTCTACTTTAAAAACTTCAGGACATCGATTTGTGCCCAGTGAAAAAAATTAATCGGGTCATTTACCACGACCAAGAAGCAAAACATTACACTTTGGTTTCATCACAAAATTTTCACATTCTTAGTACAAAACTCTAAACTGGTCACTACCTTATAAACGCAGCCCAGTTCTTTCATTCAAAACCTGTCATTGTGGCGTTTATATTTGGATTTGTTAACATCTCTTCACCACACCAACACATTGGATTCAAAATATATGTTTACTTTATGAAATGTAACAGAACGTCGGTTTAAAAATCAGTGAACAAACGATGTCTTTTCAATTTAGTCGTTGTAAACTACCATTTAATCCAATAGCAAACAATTCAAAGAAACGTGTTTCAAATCGTCCCTTAGAATATTAAAAATAATATGATACTGTAAGTGTAAATTACACCGTTTTCACATTAGACAATATCACTTACATTACACAACAAAATGTGACAGAAAATCTAGAATTTCCATAATTATATTCCTCTCTTCTCATATCTATCTAAACTTCCCATATTACTTACTATCTCCATCTAAAATAGTCTCCATTAATATATATTAATCAATCTATAAATCCATAATATCTTCTTCCAAAGTGTAATTAAAGGTTGATCATGTTGAAATATGAACATTCATTCTTTACCATCAGAGTCATTTAATCTTCAATAGTAATTTTACTCAGAACTAGGAATCCCACAGTGCGTTCAGATTATCTCTTCACAGCGTTTCAATGGAAGGTGATTAGGATATTATTGTTAAGTTTTCATTATTTTTAAAAAAAATTGCTCTGAATTAGCTCAAAAACAATCATAGCAAAAAAAAAAAAAAAAAAAGTCGAGCAGAATATTTATGCCATTTGTTAATTTGTAATGGTAAAAGTAAAATAATTTTTGTCTTCCTACGCGTCACAATACCATATCTTTATACCATTCACCTTACCACATTGTACCATCACGCAGCAATGCTTGCTCACTCCCATACCCACCCCACCTCCACCCACTCACTTTATGTACAACCATAGAGGACTCCCAGCACATACTAAACACAACAACATATCCCAGAATATAAACCCACACTACAAACTCTGTATAAACTCCCCTAGCTCCACGTGAATGTTGTCACACCAATTCCCAACTGTGATGACAGTTAAGCAGACAGCTTACGTTCTCCCCCCCCACGCCCCACACCACAACATCCCAACACCCCCCCCCCCCATACATGTCAGATGTCGATCACAAACCCAAAATCCTTCTAACACACGTGTTCTCCACACACACCTCCTAACCCCCTCATCATAAACGCCCATCGTGAAATAAGGCTGTAACGAGTGGTCTCCACAGCCTAGACACTCTCTGCTTCACGCTATATGAGCGCCCGCGTCCACTCAAAGACACCCTACCATCCCACCACCCGGTTCGCAATCAGGCCCCACTGTACCAAACCGACTCTCCGTGCACTTCGGCGACCGTCCCAAACTACCACACGGGGCGGCGCACAATTGACCCCCGCCCATCCGTCCACACCCGAGTAATACACGTCTTGGCCGGGTGTTGCAGATCTACAGGCCCACACCGTCCATAGTAAAGTTCAGCACACACCTGGTCTATATAACTGACCTTGATTACTGACTTAAAATACCGACCTTTCGTGTATATTAGTCATGGCTCTAAAATGCAATTAACAAAGCAACCTAACAACCCAAAAACATTTTCTAATCACACAACACCACACACACAATAACCAACCAGCAAGAAATAACCACACTAAGCTCATACATCAAAGCACAAATGACACACACATCAACAACGCAGAAGTCCAACATTGAAATGTAAACCTATGACTACGCATCAAGTCAAGCAGATATGAATTTTCTGTATTAAATCTACCAGAGAAACAACATACAATAAGACACATACTAGTTTAGGTCCTCCACGATGCCGTATCTAACGCAGTTCTACCAGATGGTTCCCAGACACCCCAGTGTGTTCATCTCTTTAACATTGTTTTTCTTCCAGCAATTAAAAAGTTTCAAACTGTTGTTTACTGTTCATTCCCACAGATTGCGATGAACACAGAGGGTCAAACAACTGCACGATAACTGAAGGGAAGGAGCAACTGTTTCCGGTGTGTGTTGTGTGTGTGTGTGTGTGTGTGTGTGTGTGTGTGGTGTGTGTGTGTGTGTGTGTGTGTGTGTGTGTGTTGGTGTGTGTGTGTGTGTGTGTGTGTGGTCCACCATGCTTCACCGTAGGGATGCTTCCACCACCATGCTTCACCGTAGGGATGCTGCCACCACCATGCTTCACCGTAGGGATGCTGCCACCACCATGCTTCACCGTAGGGATGGTGCCAGGTTTACTCCAGATGTGACGTTTGGCATTCGGGCCAAAGAGTTCAATCTTGGTTTAATCCGACCAGAGAATCTTGTTTCTCATGGTCTGAGAGTCCTTTAGGTGCCTTTTGGCAAACTCCAAGTGGGTTGTCTTGTGCCTTTTACTGTGGAGTGGCTTCCATCTGGCCACTCTACCATAACGGCCTGAATGGTGGAGTGCTGCAGAGATGGTTGTCCTTCTGGAAGGTTCTCCCATCTCCACAGAAGAACTCTAGAGCTCTCTCAGAGTGACCATCGAGTTCCTGGTCACCTCCCTGACCAAGGCCCAGCTCCCCAGATTGCTCAGTTTAGCCGGGTGGCCAGCTTTAGGAAAAATATTTGTGGTCCCAAACTTATTCCATTGAAGAGTGATGGAGGCCACTGTGTTCTTGGGGACCTTCAATGCTGCAGACATGTATTCAGACAGGTGTATGCCTTTCATGTCCAATCAATTGAATTTACCACAGGTGGACTCCAATCAAGTTGTAGAAACATCTCAAGGATGATCAATGGAAACAGGATGCACCTGAGCTCAATTTAGAGTCTCATAGCAAAGGGTCTGAATACTTACCTAAATAAGGTATCTGTCATTTATTTTAAATACATTTGTAAACATTTCTAAAAACCTGTTTTCGCTTTGTCTTTATAGGGTTTGTGTGTAGATTGAGGAGAAAAAAATATATTTTATACATTTTATAATAAGGCTGTAACGTAACAAAATGTGGAGAAAGGGAAGGGGTCTGAATACTTTACTAATAAACACCAACACACAGACTTCTACTTCCAGTTTATATACATTTTATGGACACAAGTGCATCTTGTGTTTGTTTTTAATCCCATCATTCAGCTCCCCTCAACCACTCCCATCTATCTCTGAACACCATCCAGTTTAGAGTTATTTTTCCCATATATAAATTTCAACTGTGCTGTGATGTTTCACAAAAGTTCTGAACCTTTCTATTCTCATAGTTTCTACAGATTGTAAATTAAAAGATAAACATTTTGATCTAAAAGTTATTCATATATTATTGATCGATGACTTTTCAAATCACCCAGCAGTGCTATTCGCAGAGTTATAGCTACAAGGTAAATTCTTCCGCCATTCCTGAACCAAAGAGTTGGGTCTGCTTTGAGTGTTCATTGTTGCCATGGATACCGGTATCCGTCTCGGCCCTTTTAAAAAAAGGCTTCTGAATTAGGAATTATTACTTGTTAAGTTTTTGCATTTTTTAAAAAAATGCTTCTGACTTTAGCCTCATAAAAACAATCA
>NW_019945282.1:50010-54838 GCF_002910315.2 Salvelinus sp. IW2-2015
TTGTAATTTCTACTTTAAAACTTCATGACATGCGATTTGCCGCGAGATGAACAAAAATATCGGTCATTATAACAGACCAAGGAAGTTAAAACATTAACACTTAAAAAAAAAAAAAAAAAAAGTTGAGCAGAATATTTTATTGTAATTCTGTAATTTGTTAAAGTAAATAATTTTTGTCTTCTACGCGTCAGCATAATATCTTTATACATTACATTAACATTGTAATACGCAGAACTGCTGCTCATAATAACACCAACATAACTTTATGTAAAATAGAGYAATCAGAATATAAAATAAAATCAGAATATAAAATAAAATCTGTTAACAGCATGTGAATGTTGTACCATTAACTGTGATGACAGTTAAGGCAGACAGCTTTACGTTCTCCCATACTGTGATTAAATCACAAACCTCTTTAAAACGTGTTTCACTCTCATCATCAAAGCCATCGTGAAATAAGGCTGTAACGAGTGGTCTAAAGCACTGCATCTCTGTGTTTGAGGCGTCACTACAGACACCCCGGTTCGAATCCAGGCTGTATCACAACCGACCGTGATTGGGAGTCCCATAGGGCGGCGCACAATTGACCCAGCGTCGTCCGGGTTTGGCCGGGTGTAGGCCGTCAGTGTAAATTCAGAATCTGGTCTTAACTGACTTGTTAACTGACTTAAACATGCCTTGTGTTTTGTCTGGCTTTAAAAAATTWAACTACATTTTAATCACACAGCAGTCGATTGAAATGTAAAACCTAACATACGCATCAAGTCAGAGCAGATATGAATTTTCTGTTAAATCTACAGAGAAAAATACAATTACAATTAGTTTAGGTCTCCCACTGATGCCGTATCTAACCAGTTCTAACCAGATGGTTCCAGACAGCCAGTGTGTTCATCTCTTTACATTGTTTTTAGGTTTCCCCACTGATGCCGTATCTAACCAGCTCTAACCAGATGGTTCCAGACAGCCAGTGTGTTCATCTCTTTACATTGTTTTTCTTCCAGCAATTAAAAAGTTTCAAACTGTTGTTTACTGTTCATCCCACAGATTGCGATGAACACAGAGGGTCAAACAACTGCAAGATAACTGAGGGAGAGGAGCAACTGTTCCGGTGTGTGTGTGTGTGTGTGTGTGTGTGTGTGTGTGTGTGTGTGTGTGTGTGTGTGTGTGTGTGTGTGTGTGTGTGTGTGTGTGTGATGTGCTATGTGGTGACACGTTGCAAACTGTGTGTGTGTGTGTTCCATCCATTCGTGCATTGAACCATTGAATCGTAGCTAGCTGGTTGATTCATCATCTCCCTGCCCAGATTACTGGTTATCACCGTTTTGGTGTGTGTGTGTGGTGTTGTGTGCGTGCGTGCGTGCGTGCGTTTGTGTGTGTGTATAGATGAATATGTATCCTACTGTTACAATACTCTCTCTCTCTCCCCATCAGGATAGCAGGTGTTGAAAAATGCCGGAAGCACAGAGATTAAAGATGGTTTCATCTACAGCATCTTGCCTCGCAGAAGATGTCTGCTGCTTTTATCCTACCGTACTCCTCCTGCCTGCCTCAGTATGGCAGACTAGTTACACAACCAAATTGTGCCCTATTCCCTGTGTATGCACTTGCTTTGACCAGGACCCATAGGGTGCCAGACCTAGTTTCTTCATGCGTGGCAGACAACATTTAGAGGAAGGCGGCCATATTGTGCCAGAGAGTTGAGGGAGGTTTGTTTTAATCTTGGTGAATGACCTGTCCTTGAAGAAAGCCGCTAGTGCGCACATAACCTCCAGTCTATTCTCTCTGTCGCATTCAGTCATCCTGCCACAGAGTCCGAAGTGCGGATCCACCTGCCTCTAACAAAGCATGCTAGAGGGAGAAGGAGAATGGATGGGTATTCAAACACGCTTCAACTATGTGGAGGGAGAGCCAGTGCAGGGGGTGGAAGAGAGAGAGGGGAGAGAGAGACACGGGAGAGAGACAGAGAGACAGAGAGAGAGAGACAAGGGAGGAGAGAGACGCAGGGAGAGAGAGACCACAGGGAGAGAGACACAGGGAAGAGAGAGAGACGAGGAGGAGACAGAGATACAAGAGACAGAGACAGAGACAGACAGAGACGGGAAGAGGAGAGAGAGAGAGAGAGAGAGAGAGAGAAGAGGAGAGAGAGGAGCAGAGACAGAGAGACACAGGGAGAGAGACAGAGGAGAGAGAGAGAGAGAGAGAGAGAGAGGAAGAGAGACTACTATAAGGTGAACAAAATTGATCCGAGAACGGACAACAATATCATCCCATAAGGATAGAGGTGACCTGATCGAAAACCACATATCTCTCCCTATAGGTGAACACGATCCAAGAACACACTATATTCACCTATATCGGTGACAATGTCAAACACACATTATTCTCACTATAGGGTGAACAGCCGAGAAACACGAACATAACTCCCTAATAGGGATTGGACAACGTCAAGAACACATACTCCCTATGGGATGACACGATCAAAATTGGGAGAGTGGACACACGTATCTCCCTAAAGTAGGGTTGAATGTACAAAGGAGAACCTACATATCTCGCCTATAGGGTGACACGTCCAGAAGGATAAGGAGAGGAGGAGAGGGAGAAGGAGAGAGAGAGAGAGAGAGAGAGAGAGAGAGAGAGAGAGACAGGGAAGAGGAAGAGAGAGAAGAGCAGAGCCACAACGAGAACGAGAGAGGGAGAGGAGAGATAGAGGAAGGAGTAGGAGAGTGAGAGAGAGAGAGAGAGAGAGAGAGAAGAGAGAGAGGAGAGAGAGAGAGAGAGCGAGAGCTAGTAGTGACATGTCAAGAAACAAGACAGTAATTCCTAGTAGGTGATCACGTCCAAGGAACACACAATTCCTATGGTGACGTCCCAAGAACAAACATCGTTCCCTATAGGTGACGACGTCCAAGACCACGACAGATATCGGTCCCTATGGCGTGGAATGTCGAGAACAACACACAGGATATCTCCCGTATACAGTGGTGACATGTCCGAAGAGAGAACACGATTCTCCTATAGGGTGACATGTCCAAGAAACAATCGGAGAGGAGAGAGGAGAGAGGACGGAGACGAACGCAGACGACGAGGAGAGAGAGAGACTCGGAGAGAGGAGTAGAGAGTCGAGAGAGGAAGGAGACAGAGAGAGAGAGAGAGAGAGAGAGAGAGAGAGAGAGAGAGAGAAGAGAGAGATAAGAGAGAGGAGAGAGAGAGGAGAGAGGAGATGAGAGACACAGGGAGAGAGAGGAGGGAGAGAGAGAGAGAGAGAGATGAGAGAGATGGCCAGTTCTGGCTTATAATGAATAACCATGTAGAAATACCCATCTTGCCTGAAGCAGTTCCTTGAACAGTTGTCCAAAGAAAGGGCAGTGGAGAAACAATATTGACAAAGAACTAATATTAGAGATGGTAGGATGTTACCATTAGTCTACTGTTGGAATAGTCTTTTATAGATATAATATTAGAGATGGTAGAATGATGTTAAACATTAGTCTGTTGGACTAGTCTTTTATAGATTAATATTAGAGATGGTAGAATGATGTTAATACATTAGTCTGTTGGACTAGTTCTTTTATAGATTATTTAGAGATGGTAGAATGATGTTAAACATTAGTTCTGTTGGACTAGTCTTTTATAGGATTAATATTAGAGTGATAGAATGATTTAAACATTGAGTCTGTCTGAGACTTAGTTTTATCAGAGTTAAATATTAGAGAGTGTAGAATGATGTTAAACATTAGTCTGTTGGACTAGTCTTTTATAGATTAATATTAGATAAGGTAGAATGATGTTAAAAATTAGTCTAACTGTGTGACTAGTCATTTTACAGATGACGGTCTTACTCTCGCGATGAGAAACCAGCGTCCCACCATCTTGGAGAGTCTGGAGGCCTGGGGGGTATTTGCTCACCTCAAAGTTACTTTAAGACTCGTCAGCTGGCTGAAGTCACGTCTTGTGTGTGTGTGTGTGTGTGTGTACAGAGTCTCCATCTTTGTTCCCCCCCCCCCCCACCTCCTCTGGACCTGTGTGTTTTCACTAGGACAACAAAGGTGTAAGGAACACGTTCAGATGGAGCTAAATGTCGCCACTGAGAAGTAAAGATGTATAACGACAGACTGTTTATTACTGAATAAAGATGTTATATCATTTTGGATTGATAAAGAAACATGACTTTCTAAGTTGTATTCTAAACARAAAATGCTGCTGCTGGTTCTTTTACAGTCAATCATCTTGTATTTATATATATACACTTAGAATTCTGTTGTCAAATAGATTTTTTGGGACCGATTTTCTTTCTCCACAATGGACCCACTTGAATACATTTCCCCCCATTTGTCAGCACAGCMTAAAAATACAACTATCAAGCATAAGAAGCAGACCTTATCCGTCATAATTACACTACTCATATTCACACTCAAGGCTCTAAAATATCTGCTTATATATATATATATATATCATTCACTTATACAATGTAAAGCTACACCGTGGCATCCCCAGAGCCAGCGCCTAGCGTTGATCTGTCTCTCTGCAGAGCAGAACAAGTCCAAGCTGAATCAAGATGAATGCAGAGTGGTTGAGACAGGCGTTGATTAAGACAGGTGAGGACCTCCCTCCATCTTGCCTTGTGTCCCCTAGTCTTAACATACCTTATCATTAGTTCTGCTGACAGTGACGGAGAGCCAGAGATTCTACCTCGTAGGCCCGGCGCCATCTTTAAAAGACACCTTCTTTTCATAATAATGGCCATTTGTCAACTTTTTAACTGTCAAAAGACAAGGGCTGCAAACAGAATGGAACACGTCCAACCATGGAGTGGTGCTGCGGAGAGAGA
>NW_019945282.1:57569-61374 GCF_002910315.2 Salvelinus sp. IW2-2015
ACAGAGACAGAGACAGAGACAGAGACAGAGACAGAGACAAAGAGATCAGAGACAGAGACAGATGACAGAGACAGAGACAGAGACAAGAGAGAGCAACAGAGGCAAGAGACAGAGAGGAAGAGACCAGAGAGAGACAGAGAGAGGAGCGAGAGACAGAGAGCAGAGAAGAGGAGAGAGACGAGAGCAGAGAGAGAGACAGAGAGACAGAGAGGAGAGACAGAGAGAGAGAGAGAGAGAGAGAGCACGAGAGAGAGAGAGAGAGACGGGAGGAGAGACAGAGAGACCAGAAACAGAGAGAACAGACGAGGACACAGAGAGAATGAGAGAGAGCAGACGGGAACGAGAGAGAGAGAGAGAGAGAGAGATAGAGGAGAGAACCTGAGGAGAGGAGAACGGGGAAGGAACGAGAGAAGAGAGAGAGGCGTCTCAGTGTTCCGGAGGCGGTAGTGGGTAGATTAGGAATGCCGTTCCCAAATGGAACCCTATTCCCCTACCATAGTGCACTACTTTTGAACTATGGCGCCCTGGTCAAAAAAGTTAGTGTAGTGAATACGGAGTCATTTGGGAACACACACACAGCCTAGGTATGCAGAGAGAGATGGAGACTGGAGAGGGAAGAGGACGACAGTCCCCAGAATGTATACAAAGCCATTAGAATGGTCCTTGGAAGGTTGCAGAGACAATCCTCTCCGTACTTACCGACTCTAATGTTGTCGGGGGCGCTGGGACCTGGGGGGCAGCTGGAGAGGCCCAGGCCTGCAACTTAGAACATACGCGCCCTGGTTCTTTGTTAAATAACACGGCAAGAGCACGGAGAAACTGGTGAGATGGGTAGTAACGGGGGGGGGGGGGGGGGTGAAAATGGCGGAGAGAGGGGTGGGATGCATGAAGGCGAGAGAGAGTGAGTGGTTCGTTAGAGGGAGACGAGAAGGGCCAATGGAATTAGAGGGTGAAGGGGGCAGAGGGAGGGTGAGGGGGGACAGAGGGGGCGGGGGGTAGTATGGTAAAGTAGGGGAGAGGGGAGAGGGTGAGGGGTGAGCCGAGGTGGGGAGAGGGTAGGGGGAGAGGGATATGGTGACGGGGAGAGCGAGAGAGGGGAGAGGGAGAGGGGAGGGGAGAGGGGGAGAGGGCGGGGCAGAGGGAGGGGAGCGACGGGAGCGGTAGATGGTAAAAGGGTGAGGGGGGAGAGGGTGAGGGAGAGCGGTTGAGTGGCAGAGCGGAGAGGGGGAGACGGTGAGAGGGGTGAGGGCGGAGAGGGGTCGAGGGTGAGGGGGGGGGGGCGCAGGGGAGAGAGGGTGATGGGAGAGTGAGCGGGGTCAGATGCTAAAAGGGAAGAGGGTGGTAGAGGGGTAGATGGTAACGAGCGGGTAAGAGGGGGACAGTTGAGGTTGGAGAGGGGAGAGGGGGTAGAGGAGAGTGTTGCTGCCATTCCTCCTTCCTCTTCCACCCTGCGCCAGGCAGACAGACAACACCTGGCAGCGCAACTCTTCATTCCATCTTCCACGCCTGACAGGCAGAACAAGACAGACAGACAGCGACAGACTAATACACCTCCAGCAGCAACTCTCCATCCATCTTCCACCCTGGCAGGCAGACAGGCACAGCACAGACAGGGACAGACACCACCTGCAGCCAGCAACTCTCCATCCATTCTTTCCACCCTGGGCAGGTCAGACAAGGCAGACCAGGACAACAGCAGACAGACAGACAGACAGACAGCGGCACAGGCCAGACAGATCACAACACCTGCAGCAGCAACTCTCCATCCTTTTCTTTCCACCCTGGCAGGCAGACAGACAGACAGACAGACCAGACAGACAGACACGGCAGGGATCAGACAGACAGACAGGACAGGAAGACAGACAGACAGACCAGGCAGACAAGGACAGGCAGACAGACAGCAGACAGACAGACAGGCAGACAGACAACACACCTGCCAAGCAGCAACTCTCCACCCATTCTTCCAGACTGTTGTACTTAATGGGCTTTGGCTAGTTCCAGGTACTTCTGGTTTCTATGGGCCAGCACCGGTGGTTTTAAACCCATTCTCTCTCTCTAACCTCCATTACAGTTCAGTAGACAGGACATGACTGAAGCATACTTGTGAATTTCCTCCTGGTATCGCTCCATTGGTGGCAGCTTGGCGATAAGGACTACAACAGTCTGACAGTAAACAGTCTGAACAGTAATACAGTCTGAACAGTAACGTCTGAACTAAGTAAACAGTCTGCGAACAGCCCAGTCTGAACAGTAACAGTAACAGTCTGGAACAGTAGCAGTCTCAACAGTAACAGTCGAACCAGCAACAGTCTGAACAGTAACAGTCTGAACACAGTAAACAGTCTGAACAGTAACAGTCTGAACAGTAACAGTCTGAACAGTAATCAGCTCTGAGCAGTAACAGTTGAACAGCCAACCAGTCTGAACAGTAACAGCTGGAACAGTAACAGTCTGAACCAGTTAACAGTCTGAACAGTAAACAGTTCTAACAGTAATCAGTCTTGAACAGTAACAGTCTGAGCAGTAACAGTCTGAGCAGTAACAGTCTGACAGTAAAGTTCTGAACAGTAACAGTCTGAACAGCAACAGTTCTAACAGTAACAGTCTGAACTAGTTAACAGTCTGAACAGCCAGCAGTCTGTAACCATGTAACCAGTCTGAACAGTAACAGTCTGCACACGCCAACAGTCATCCTCTCTTGAACAGTAACAGTCTGAACAGTAACAGTCTGAACAGCAACAGTCTGAACAGTAACAGTCTGAACAGTAACAGTCTGAACAGTAACAGTCTGAACAGTAACAGTCTGAACAGTAACAGTCTGAACAGTAACAGTCTGAACAGTAACAGCCTGAACAGTAACAGTCTGAACAGTAACAGTCTGAACAGTAACAGTCTGAACAGTCTGAACAGTAACAGTCTGAACAGTAACAGTCTGAACAGCAGCAGTCTGAACAGTAACAGTCTGAACAGTAACAGTCTGAACAGTAACAGTCTGAACAGTAACAGTCTGAACAGCAACAGTCTGAACAGTAACAGTCTGAACAGTCTGAACAGTAACAGTCTGAACAGTAACAGGGTACGTGGATTAAATCACTGGGGAAGCCGATCCAGAAAAAAGAGCCAAATTACAACCTGTGTGTTGTGATAATCGCGTTGTTTTCTCTGTAACCTGTTAGTTCATCTGCCGAGACACAGTGATATATAAACCTAAAGGCTGAGACAATAAGACACCGTGATATATAAACCTAAAGGCCGAGACGATAAGACACAGTGATATATAAACCTAAAGGCCGAGACGATAAGACACAGTGATATATAAACCTAAAGGCCTAAAACAATAAGAAGACACAGTGGCAGAATAAATTACACCACACCTTTGTTTCATCACAAAACCAGAGAGCAACCGGAGAGCAACCTCTGTCCGGTGGAGTCCACAAAACATACTGCACGTAACAAACAGTTCCATGACCTACAGCAAGGTCAAGCAAGGTCATGTTTCTGACATTTTCTGACTACTAAAACAACTATTGATTTCGAACCACGGAGATTTACCAAGAGTCAGGAGCCAAAAACAGGATCTGCCTCTACTATCCCAGCACCATTTCACCTTCAACATTCACCGATGCTTTAGTCTAAATACAGTGACGACTAATAGATACCAAAAACAGGATCTGCCTCTACTATCCCGGCACCATTTCACCTTCAACATTCACCGATGCTTTAGTCTAAATACAGTGACGACTAATAGATACCAAAAACATTTTAGTCCAATCAACGTAAGCTAAATATGATGTGGCTGTCCATG
>NW_019945282.1:61608-65484 GCF_002910315.2 Salvelinus sp. IW2-2015
TCAAGTCGCTAAATATGAATGTGGCTGTCATGAATCTGATTTGTGTGTGTGTGTGTGTGTGTGTGTGTGTGTGTGTGTGTGTGTGTGTGTGGTGTGTGTGTGTGTGTGTGTGTGTGTGTGTGTGGTGTGTGTGTGTGTGTGTGTGTGGTGTGTGTGTGTGTGTGTGTGTGTGGTGTGGGTGTGTGTGTGTGTGTGTTTACTCACCCTACTTGTACAGAAACACCAATGCCATCGCCTCTCTTTCATGTTGATGAACTGTCTATGACTCTGTCATTACAGAACACGCTTTTGTTTGTGTTGTCCTCGGCTACTTGGATAAAACACTTGCTCCCTAGCCTAACTTCCTAGCCTAATCTTCCTAGCGTGGGCACAACGCGCCCAGGTTTGCCAGCTAGTTAACGTTAGCCTGCTACATCTAGCTACATGTTGAACTTCCATCCTCTCAGGCCAAGAGGCTCAACAATGTATGAATTTATGGTTGGATCAGAATCARCAATATAATCWTTGGACAGTYCGGAGAATTAAGTAAAACCACAAGTCCAAATCCCTATTTCCATCCATGGCTAATTTAGGAAAGGGACTATTTTAGCTAGCTAGCTAGCCACCAGAGGGCAACGGCACAACGAGATGCAACAATTCACTTTTTTTTTTCTGTCGATAATGACGCTTGGCCTGTGATGTGATTGGTCTGAATCCAAATCCAAACTGGCTTCCTGTAACATATACGCAGGGCGTCAGGAAGCAAGTGCAGAAGGTGAGTTTAATAATAAATAAACATTTAAAAAAAATCCTTAACAGGAGCAGCGTAACCTAAACCAATACTTCCTGATGACGAAGGCTACTGAGGGCTATATGAAGGGAGAGGAATCAGGGTGGTGATGAAGTCCAGGTGTACTTAATGATGGGGAGCAGGTGTGCGCAATGTGGGTTGCCAGGACCGGTGGTTAGTAGACCGGCGACGTCGAGCGCCGGAGGGAGGGAGCGTGATATATCTTTGTTGGTGCGCCAGGACCATTCACAACTGAGCTCACTGGTTAAGCTCAACGCTGATTGGCTATTATTTTATATTTTTTTATCAAGGGAGGCCAAATGCTTGCTGGCTTCCCTTTGCATTCAATGCTACGGGCGGCAACAATGTCATAATCTTTCTGACCAGACAGCCTCAGATAGATACGCTACACATACTGAGACAGGGGGACGCGGTTTCGTTCGCCTCGGATGCTTTCTCCGGTGAGATAAATTCACAAGAGGCTGAATGTAAGGACATTTATGAAACACAGAGCGATGAAAAATAAAAATTTTTTTTACTTTCTTCACCTGGCAACCATGAAGACACGCCTCTGCTGAACACAGTACTGAGCAGCAGACAACACGATGGATTGCAGAGAGCATATGTTAAGTGCAACCTGCTCTTGGAAAACTGTAAATAATTAATTGCTAAATAGTTAAGTGAGTTATTTTTCCTCTGTGGTGTATTTTTTGGGGGCGTGGAAGGTTATTTATTTATTTATCCAAAAGTGTTTCAACCAAATCTATTAGTTGTGTTKTGTCCTCTGATACAACATGATACTTGGTACAAATGGGACAACTGCTAGGCTAATCTTTCTGTAAACGGATCAACAATAAAAATGGTGAAGGTGCATTAAATATGAGCCATAAAATTACAATGTTTTTATGATGACATTCTACATGTTTCTCAGGATGAATTAAAAGTGTATTTTATCCACACTGTTCTGGCCTACAGAAGATACGATGAATATTAACGCTAGCCCTGAAGTGTTCCTAAAACACAGGCTTATTAGGCTGAAAAACAGCCCTTTCAGCACAGACAATGGTAATGARGATGCTTCACACAGCTCTTGGAAATGTACTATAATATCAAATAWAAAAATWACTTTCAATTCTTCAAATTATATATTATTTTATATCTATTCTTTATATATATTTATTCTTCTATTCTTTATCTACACAGCAAATAGCAGCAAAAATAATAACACTTGAAATAACAAAATACTAATTAGACAGGTTGTCAAAACAGAAAATAAATGATATTTAAAATGCTGTGTATGTAAAGCCTACACTGCTTGCTGTCTACTGTACACGGTGGTGTAGTTAACTAACGCATGTCGTAGCTATGATGCCAGTCGCCTGTTGTGACAACGGGAATCCTTTAGGCTGTATGACGGACATTCTCTAACGCTGCCAGACGAGAAGGGCTCTGTCCTGCTCTCCAGGTTGGTTATACCGGTCCTGATTTCAGGGGATGTGTCCCCCCCAAATGGCACCCTATTCCCTAAATAGTGCACTACTTTTAACCAGGGCCTATGGCACCCTATTCTTTAAATAGTGCACTACTTTTAACCAGGGCCTATGGCACCCTATTCTCTAACATAGTGCACTACTTTTAACCAGGGCCTATGGCACCCTATTCTCTATATAGTGCACTACTTTTAACCAGGGCCTATGGCACCCTATTCTCTAACATAGTGCACTACTTTTAACCAGGGCCTATGGCACTCTATTCTCTAAATAGTGCACTACTTTTAACCAGGGCCTATGGCACCCTATTCTCTAACATAGTGCACTACTTTTAACCAGGGCCTATGGCACCCTATTCCCTAAATAGTGCACTACTTTTAACCAGGGCCTATGGCACCCTATTCTCTAAATAGTGCACTACGGTGATTTTTTTGTTTTGTGATTAGAAAAATGTGGGGAATAAATACATTTGACTGTAAACAACATGTAAATAATCTTTAAAATAAAATGTAATTAAAGGAAATGTGTGTGGTCGATAACGCAAATGTAAGAATGTAAAAACTAGTAGATTGGTCTGAGTGTGAGAAGTAATAATAAATAATAATAATAATAAGTAATAATAAAAAWAWAAAAWAATAATAAGTAATAATAAATAATAATAATAATAAGTAATAATGTCTATAATGTAACGCACTACTTTTAATAATAATACATGTAATAATAAAGTAATAATAAAGTAATAATAAAGTAATAATAAATAATAATAATAATAATAATAAGTAATAATAAATAAAGTGTGATAAGTAAGATACCACAGACGAGACAGGGAGCGCTGCCATCTAGCTGTCAGGTTTACATCCTGTAACAGATATAACAGACATTACAGTAGAGAGACAGACCATAACAGACGTTACGGCAGAGAGGCAGACCATAACAGACATTACAGTAGAGAGGCAGACCATAACAGACGTTACATTATAGACAGACCATAACAGACATTACGGCAGAGAGACAGACCATAACAGACGTTACATTATAGACAGACCATAACAGACATTACACCTCTCTCTACCTGTAATGTCTGTTATGGGTCGTCTCTCTACATTTCTGTAACGTCGGTTTATATGGTCTATTGTCTCTCTCCGTTAATTGGTTTTTTTCTTTATGTGTGTCGTAGGTGTTCTCCACCGTAACGTCGTTATGGTTCTTTGTCTCTGCTTAATGTCTGTTATGGTTCCTTTTCCTCGTCTCTAATGAATGTCTGTTTATGGTCTGTCTATAATGTTGAACTTTTGTTATGCTGTCTCTCTGCATGTAATGTCTTTATGGCTTCTGTCTCTAATGTAATGTCTTTATGGTACTCTGTCTATAATTGTAACGTCTGTTATGTCGTCTCCTTCTGCCCTATGTCTTTATGTCTGTCTATAATGTAACGTCTGTTATGTCTGTCTTCTACTGCCCAGGAACACGTCTTTATGGTCAGTCTCTTCTACTGTAATGTCTTTATTCGTGGTCTGTCTCTAATAGTAATGTCTGTTATGGTCTTCTTATTGTTTTCCTTTATTATCCCCCTTTCTCTTTTTTCTCTTAATGTCTGTTGATGGTTCTGTCTCCGAA
>NW_019945283.1:0-6147 GCF_002910315.2 Salvelinus sp. IW2-2015
CGTAAGACTTCCCCTGGCAGCGTCAGTGGTTTCTCCTAGTTACATCAAGGAGCATCAGCTTAGCTTTAATATGATGCTCTTCTGATCGTGAGGCTAAACTCCCCTGCAGGCAGGTTTCTCCTAGGTTACATATCAGGACATCCAGCTGCTTATGATGCTGCTCTGATCATGTAGGTAACTTCCCCCTGCAGCCAGTAGTGTTCTCGCCTAGGAGTCTGTACATCAAGGACTCCTGCTAGCTTAAGTAGTCGCCTGATCATTGTTCAGGTAGAGATCTACCACTGCAGGCCAGTAATTGTCCTCCTAGTACATCACGAGACATCACTGCTAGAACTGCAGAGTCATGCTCTGATGCTATGAGGTAGACTCCCTGAGGCCAGTATTGTCCCGATAGGTTACATCAATGGACATTCCCATGCTAGCTTATATGATCTGCTTTCTAGATCATGTAGGTAAACTGTCGCCCTGCAGCCGAAGATGTTGATTCTCCATACTTACACTGCAAGGATTCCAGCTAGCTTAATGATGAGTCCTGCTCTGCGATTCATTTATACGGTAACACCTCCTCTGCAGGCCAGTGGTTTCTCCGTAGGTACATCCACAGACCATCCACGCTAGAGCCTATAAATATGTCTGCCTCTGATCAAGGTAAGGTAAACTCCCTGCGGCCATGTTCTTCTAGGTCATCAAGGACCACGCTAGCTTAATGATGGTCTGCTCTGATCAGTAGGAAAAACTACCCCTGCAGGCCATGTTTCTCTAGGTACATCAACGGACATCCGCTTAGCTAAATGTCTGCTCTGATCATTTAGGTGAATACTGTTCCTGCGGCCAGTTCTGCTCTCATGGGAGTGGTTCTATATCAAGACAATCCTGCTAGCTAATTCTGATTCTGCCTCTGATCATGTAGGTAAAACTTCCCATGCAGGCCAGTCATCTCTCCATAGGTACATCAACACCTGCTGCGAGCTTTCGATGTCTGCTCTGATCATGTCAGTAAAACGTTCCCTGCAGGCAGTATTTCTCCTAGTTACAGTCAAGGCATGCCTGCTAGTAATCTGATGTCTGCTCATGATCATCGTAGGTAAATCCCTCCCTCTAGGCAGTGTTATTCCCCTAGTTACATCAAGGACATCCAGATAGCGTTACATGATGTCTGCTCTAGATCCATCGTAGTGTAAACTTCCTCTGCAGGCCAGTGTTTTAGCTCCCTAGGTTACTATCAAGGAGCATCCACAGCGTTAGCTTAGTATGTCTGCATCTGTATGTAGGTAAGAACTCTCCCCTGGCATGGCCGTGTCTTCTCCTCCTAGGTTACATCAACGGACGATCAGACTATGCTTAATGACGTCTTGCTCCTGGATCATAGTAGGAGTAAATTCCCCTCGCAGGCCAGGTGTTTCTCGCTTAGGTTACACATAACGGACAACTCCAGCGTAGCACTTAAATGATTCTGCTCTGATCATGTCAGGTAAACTTCCCATGCAGCGCAGTGTTTCTCTAGGGATTACATCAAAAAGAAAGGAAGGAGACTAAATAATCCTGGAACTGGCATAGCCGCAACTCTTTTGGTCTTGATTAGGCCAGGTGGTTGACAACAGAGCTAGGGGGGGTGGGGGCAGGGGCATCCCAGCCTATGCATTCTAGGGGAAAGCACTGTCATAAGAACCACCATGCCGCAGAGTGCCGTGCCAAGTTGCATCCATTACCACAGCGAGCGTTGGGCTTGGGGACTCCTGGCACGGAGTACAAGTGGCTGGAGGCCTTGTCGCTTGTCTAATCAGGCAGAGAAATGGCTGGCAGAGAAGCCATGTGATAGCAAGCGGCATGCTTGCTGGTGGAAAGCTCCAGAATCAGACATATACGGTCTGGTTAGCACACTGCATCATGCAGATCCTCTTCCTGCGACCTGCCAGAGACGAACATGTGGTCCTGTTCAAATAAAGGGCACTATTAGCGGAATAGGGGCACTTCAGGGAATCAATCCAACACTGTCTTGTATCGTACTCTGTCAATGGATCACACATTGATTGAATTCAGTGATTCGAGCGTTCCTTTGGCTCGACCTGACACACTGTTTGATATTGCCTGGAGAATTAATGGCCAATTTGTAAGAGCCAATGGTAGCAGACGGTGGTAGGCTGATCCAGAAAACAATGGTGCCACGGATCGTGACTACACGGACAAGGGAGCGGCCAAGCACACCCCTCATCCACAGAGGCTTGAATTTTTTTATTCTCATTTTCATCCGTCGTATCTTAACCACAGATAGAAGATAGGGTGAAACAAGGTTCTCATTACAACTGCGACCGTCCCAAAATCAAAGCATAGCAGATTGACAGACAACAACCAACAGATTACCACTGGGAGTAACACATAGACAAATCAGGTCAATAACCACCAGTAGGAAAAAAAACCAAAAATGAGTACTATAACATTGTGTTGCAAAAGGCAGAAGGAGGCAACTAATAGGCCCATAAGGAGCAAATATTGACAATTTCTCAGAAATTAACATGGAGTATCATGAAATCATCAGAGGATCATGGAAACAAGTTAGAGATACTGGTGTCAAAAGAGCATGAAAGACATAAAAATAAAAACATAAGGGGATGAGGTAGTAGCATTGGTGGCATATTGTACAGATGGAAATGTTACAGCTTCCGCATCGGTTAGCTGCTCAGATAGCTGAGTTTAAAGTTGGTACGGGAAATAGAAACGTCTCCAACTGTCACGCGATTTTGGCAATTCCGTTCATCCACGTCAGCTGACAGCAGAGATACTGGAAGGAAAGGCGGCAATAGACGGTGCGCTTTGGGATGACTCAGGAGATATACCTCTCGGAGCCGCGTGCTCGGTGGGTGTTGACTATCCGTGACCAGTGATGCAGATAAGGCCGGAAGCTTACCTAGCATGGACCTTATAGATGACCTGGAGCCAGTGGTCTGGCGACGAACTATGTAGCGCAGGGCCACCGACTAGAGCATACAGTCGCCAGTGGATGGTGTATAAGGTGTTTTAGTAACAAACCGGACGGCAGCTATGATAAACTCGCATCTAAGTTTGCTGAGTAGAGTAATGGAACTTTTTGTAGATGACCGCTCGCCAGAAGTCGAGCGATCGGTAGGATGCTCAGTATAGCTAGGGTGCGTTTCGGCGGCTGTAGTGAAGGAGGCTTTGTTTCGACAAGGTAGAAAGCAGCGATTCATTGATCCAGTTGATTTTGCGATTGCGAGATTGTTTAATATGACGTCTAGGAAGGAGAGGTCCAGGTCTAGCTCAGACACCTAGTATAATGATTCATATAGCATGTGCGCACACTATTCATAGGTCAGGAACCGTACGCCAGTGGTGTATCCGCTAGTCGGGCGGGCGGGGTTGCACGCGCAGCCGAAGCGGTTGAAAAGCAGCATGTTCGGTTTTACTAGCTTGTAACAGAGCAATTGCAGAGCCACGAGTACGTAGGCTTGCTTATATGCATTGAAGTTCTTTGGAGGTTAGATAGCACAGTAGTCCAAGGAAGGGCCAGAAGTATAACAGAATGGTTCCGTTGTCGTAGAGTGGATCAGCTGGAATGCGCCCGCAGCAAGGAGCACATCACTTATATATACAAGAAAAGAGTCACCCGAGAACTTGAACCTGCTGTACGCCCATAGAGACTGCCAAGACCGGACACACATGCCTCATTTGACACACTGACACTCTCCTGCAAAGTAAAGTTGGTGAACCAGTAATGAGCCGGTTAGAGAGTCAAGTTCGGCTGTGTCCAGCAGGTTGCACGCAAACGGAAGTGAACTATGCGGTCGGCGTCAGGCGCGACTAACAGGTCGCAAGGCACGACAACACCTCTTCCCCCCCCAGGAGGCTGAAAAGATTTGACATGGGCCCTCAGATCCTCAAAAAGTTCTACAGCTGCACCATTGAGAGCATCTTGACTGGCTGCATCACCGCCTGGTATGGCAACTGCTTGGCATTTGAGCGCAAGGCGCTAGAGGGTAGTGCGTATGGCCCAGTACATCACTGGGTCCAAGCTTCCTGCCATCCAGGACCTCTATACCAGGCTGTGTAAGAGGAAGACCCTAAAAATGGTCAAAGAGTCCAGCCACCCTAGTCATAGACCGTTCTCTCTGCTACCACACGACAAGCGATACCGGAGCGCCTAGTCTGGAACCAACAGGCCCCTAACAGCTTCTACCCCCAAGCCAGAAGACTACTAAATAGTTAACCGAATAGCTACCTGGCCTATCTGCACTGACCCCCCTGCACAAAATCTTTTGACGCATCACATACGCTTCTGCTACCGTTTATTATCTATACTGTTGCCTAGTCACTTTACCCCTACCTATATGTACATGTATACCTCAATTACATCATACCCCTGCACATCAACTCGGTACTGGTACCCCGTGTATATAGCCTGCACATCGACTCGGTACTGGTACCCCGTGTATATAGCCTGCACATCGACTCAGTACTGGTATCCTGTGTACATAGCCATGTTATTGTTACTCATTGTGTATTCCTTGTTTTACAMATTTTTTCTATATTTTTCTCTCTGCATTGTTGGGAAGGGCCCGTAAGTAAGCATTTCACTGTTAGTCTACACCTGTTGTTTAYGAAGCATGTGACAAATAACATTTGATTTATAGCACCAGAGTGAGGAGACCCTGATGATTAGTAAAATCACATGAACTGGGACACATGGGCTTTTGGAGCTTCCAAATGCTGTCCAGCGGCTAAGGTTAACAAATCCTGCTGGGTTTCTGACGTAGTTTCTCACACCCAGTAACAACTGGAGAACCGCACAGACTGGTGGGAACCAGACTCAGTTCAAACCGGTTTCTAGGTTTGCGAATACGGGTTGATGAATTCTCAGTGTCTTTTTTACCCTGGGCACCTGGTATGTAGGTTAACCGATAGATCTAAACAGAGACATTAGCACTTTGACATTGTCCTCCACAGAGAAGCTAAGGACTTACAATGCGAAGCATATGTTTCTACCTGATTTAACTTAAAAATGGGGGGAGTGACACCAACGGTGACAGCTAGTCTTACTGGCGTCCGATCTGACTGCAGGGTTTAGTGGATTTCACTTCTGCTGTTATGTTAAGTCTAATGCTCACGCAACGGCAAGCTCTCTATGAAGGAACCGGGTGAGTGAGCGCATGTTTGTGACATTGAGGACCCTGGTGCAGTTCCACGGTACTGCCTGAAATCAGATTTCTCCTTTCTCTCCCGTTTACTCCCTCTCCTTCCCAGCAGACTACACTCCTGCTAATTCCACCGTTAATGAGTCTAATTCAGCCGTGTGACTCAGTGACTCATCAGGATTACCAGCCAAGCGACAAGATCATTCTTTAATTTGTCTGAATCTAAAAACCTCAGCTTCCTTGGTTGTGAAAGCACCTCAAGGCTCCGTGTTTCTTCCCACTGTGCTGGTTTCAGGACCCTCCCTCCAGACTCCTCTGAGTGGATTGACACTATCACAAGGAGGGTCTTGTCCAACCACATCTGGAAATGAGGACATGTTTGTATCAAGGGTTTCTCTGCTCTCAGTCTCGTCTCCAAGCCTAAAGGGCAGTGTGGAGGAGAGCTCGTCCTGTTGCCCTTAAAAGGCAAAAAACTGTTTCTGTGTTGACTGACTGCCAAGGTTCTGACTGTCCAGGCCAGGCATCACACACGCACACAAACGACGACGAGCTAAAAGCTACAGTCTCAGTTTCCTCAGATCTTGACTTCCCTCTCTGCCTTATCAACACACCATACAGAAGACAGGTATCAGCTCCTCCTCCATGTCACTAGTTTCCATCTTACTGTCGTCCTCCTGCACTACCAGCCCACATTAGTTATTTTTAAGCCAGCCTTGTCAACAGACTCAATCTTCACCACACCAGTACTTGTGTCACTGACTATGGAGAAAGGTAAACACTGCTGAGAGCAAACAGAGTACATTCAAATGCTACATTTATTGTCTAAATGAGGTGCTGTGAGTAAGCCCGTATCAGGTGCAAATAGCACGATTCATCATAGAATTTAATAGTCAATCTCCTATCAAAATAATATCTCCAAAAATCTTAGACTTCCCTGCCATTTCATTTCCGGAATAAATATTAGATGAATTGGTAGGTCGAGTGCACGAAACTCTATGTC
>NW_019945283.1:11807-34280 GCF_002910315.2 Salvelinus sp. IW2-2015
TGTCGCCCGAAAAGAAAGAAAAATCTTGGTCGACCGAAAGTCGGTGTTCTTTCAACCAATTGAATAACATCTTCATATCTCAAAATCATTGTCATGTGGTTAATCAAAATTATATGCAAATCTAAATGAAAAGCCTAAAAAGTTACTTCTAATTGCCATCTATGTAAAACAGCCTACATTAAGCCAACAAATAAAAACATTGCAGCCTGCAGGTAGAAAACATCCGGATAAAAAATAAATATCCTAGAAATCACATTGGCTCAACGTCTGCAAACGAACTTGAAACATTGTATCAACTAGTAACTTGGTCTAGCCCGAAGCTTGCGCTGGCTAGAAAAATTGTATGTAATATTCTGGGCCGTCAGAGTTTCCCCAACCAGTGAGCTCGGGACAGACACAGCTGTAGGCTACTTGCGCAAGGGATAAGAAACAGGACTTCAGCAAAAGCTCACCGAAGCGGAGTACCGACACCTCAAATGTTCTACTGCTTGCTCCTGTTCCTCTTACAGAATATTAGCTCAAAAGTATTGTGGAGCTCCTGCACCTAAATATGAACAGTACAGAACCCAAAATGAGTTACTGAACGCATTTCAGTCCAAGTCATGCACTGATAAGAAGTAATCAGAAGGTCTATTTCATGACGTTCCCACTGGATCAGAGCATGACATTTTTGCCCTTTCACGCTGAGGCGGTTACTGAAAGGGAGAGATGGAAAAGATTATTCAATTACATTGAGGAACGATTGTAATTCTCATTGGATGTAAAAACAGACTTTGTTTGCTTACTGTTTTAGGTGAAGTAAACATTACTTTGAGAAGCTCCACAGCTCATTAGTGGTGGTGCGTTAAGCCAATCAGAAATACAATCAGATTCCCAAATGGGCACATTTATATTCCACAATCCCAAATGGGCACATTTATATTCCCACATTTGGGCGCAGGCCAGGTAGCATATAGGCCTACTTGTATGTGTCATTACTCAACATTGACAGGAGCACTCCAAACAGACAATGACTAAATTGACAAAACTCTTAAGTGTAGCATAAATTGTGCACTCTGCAAACAATGTGTCCACTCAGACAATGATAACAGGAAGACTGGCATAATATTGAATTCATTAACATAAATTACCATAAACAAAGTAACAACATTGTAGATTAGAAATTAACGGTAAATGTCCTACTGGTGATAGTGTATATCAATTCCCCATTACATATAACAAAACGCAAACAATTCACACAATGAAGTTATGAAACATGAATGTGCATAAATTGGCAGGAGATAGCACATTCTGGAGAGAGAAGTGCATTGTGCATCTGGGCACATGGTAAATCCCACGTCTGCATTGGCCATGCAGCATTTACRGTGATACGGCCTCAGCAGAAGTYAGGGCATTCATACTTCTTGCGCTTCGGGGAGCAGTGCAGAGCTGTTGTCAGGAAAGTGAGTTTGTTTTCTACAGGATGTACCGCCCCCACCTACTGTCAACCAATCATGTCAATGCGGCGCTATACAGAGCCCCCCGCCCGCATTGTTAAAACATTTGGGAGGTGCATGGCAATGTGGTGCGGAGCTCAATTAGGCCTGCTCGACTAAAACAATCTTRGTCAACCAACAGCCTAACGACCAAACAATCAACTAATTGGGGTTAGCCCTAGTGTGTGTATATGCATGTGTGAGTGTGTATATGTGTGTGTGTCAGTTAAAACATGTAGGGGGATGGGAGGCTAATTTTCACCTGAAAGGGTTACAGCTGCTCTGAACTTCTAAAGAAATGATTCATGCTCTAATCTGAATAATCTGTTCCTTCTTCCGTGTGTGTGTGTGTGTGTGTGTCGCTCTCTCTCATAAACTCACACAGTCCAGCCCAAGGGGAAAACTAAATCACGGTCCATGTGACTAATTCTATACATGTAACTAATAGTGCATCAAGCCTAAATCACAGGAGTAACATTTCAAAATAACTGCTGACAGACGCCATTACTTTGGTACAGACCTTCAAAGTGTAGAGACAACACCCTGAAAGCAGCTACTGTGCTTTGACAAATCAATCTAGTGCATGTGATGATGTAGGCCTACAATATGCAGTAGCATCATTAGTATACCTGTGAGAGAGTCAGCACTGTCTGCAACCATGTGGAGCCACGAACAGCTAGCAGGCTGATTGGTTAACTATCATGATGACATAACCAGTGAGGAGAGCAACACATGTYCTCTGGTCTGATGAAACAAAAATAGAACTGTTTGGCCATAATGACCATYGTTATGTTCAGAGGAAAAAGGGGGAGGCTTGCAAGCCAAAGAACACCATCCCAACCGTGAAGCACGGGGGTGGCAGCATCATGTTGTGGGGGTGCTTTGCTGCAGGACGGACTGGTGCACTTCAAAATATATGGCATCATTAAGGAAAATTATGTGGATATATTGAAGCAACATCTCAAGACATCAGTCAGGAAGTTAAAGCTTGGTCGCAAATGGGTCTTCCAAAATGGACAATGACCCTAAGCACACTTCCAAAGTTGTGGAAAAATGGCTTAAGGACATCAAAGTCAAGGTATTGGAGTGGCCATCACAAAGCCCTGACCTCAATCCTATAGAACATTTGTGGGCAGAACTGAGAAAGCGTGTGCGAGCAAGGAGGCCTACAAACCTGACTCAGTTACACCAGCTCTGCCAGGAGGAATGGGCCAAAATTTACCCAACTTATTGTGGGAAGCTTGTGGAAGGCTACCGAAACATTTGACCCAAGATTAAATTGTTTAAGGTAATGCTACCAAATACTAAACTTCTGACCCACTGCGAATGTGATGGAAGAAATAAAAGCTGAAATAAATCATTCTACTATTATTCTGACATTTCACATTCTTAAAATAAAGTGGTGACTCCCAACTGACCTAAGACAGAGAATTTTTGCTAGGAATAAATGTCAGGAATTGTGAAAAACTGAGTTTAAATGTATTTGGCTAAGGTGTATGTAAACATCCCACTGAGAATGCTGTTCATTGACTACAGCTCAGCATTCAACACCATAGTGCCCACAAAACTCATCACTAGCTAAGGACCCTGTGACTAAACACCTCCCTCTGCAACTTGATCCTGGTCGGGCCGCCCCAGGTGGTAAGGGTAGGCAACAACACATCTGGCACGCTGATCCTCAACACTGGGGCCCCTCATTGGTGCGTGCTTAGCCCCCTTCCTGTATGCCCTGTTCACTCACGACTGCGTGGCCAAGCATGACTCCTACACCACCATAAAGTTTGCTGACGACAACAGTGGTAGGCCTGATCATCGACAACGATGAGACAGCCTATAGGGAGGAGGTCAGAGACCTGGCAGTGTGGTGCCAGGACAACAACAACAACAACCTGTCCCTCAATGTGAGCTAGACAAAGGAACTGATCGTGGACTACAGGAAAAGGCGGGCCGAACAGGCCGCATTAACATCAACGGGGCTGAAGTGGAGCGGGTCGAGAGTTTCAAGTTCCTTGGTGTCCACATCACCAAGGAACTATTATGGTCCAAACACACTAAGACAGTTGTGAAGAGACCATGACAACACCTTTTCCCCCTCAGGAGACTGAAAATATTTGGCATGGGTCCCCAGATCCTCAAAAAGTTCTACAGCTGCACCATCGAGAGCATCCTGACCGGTTGCATCACCGCCTGGCATGGAAACTGCTCGGCATCTGATCGTTCATACAGCGCTACAAAGGGTAGTGCGTACAACCTAGTACAAAAAACATTTAATCCATTTTAGAATAAGGCTGTAACGTAACAAAATGTCAAGAAAAAGTATGTGAATCCTTTGGAATTACCTGGATTTCTGCATAAATTGGTCATAAAATTTGATCTGATCTTCATCTAAGTCACAACAATAGACAAACACAGTCTGCTTAATCTAATAACACAATTATACATTTTTTATGTCTTTATTGAACACACCGTGTTAACATTCACAGTGCAGGGTGGGAAAAGTATGTGAACCCTAGGATTTAATAACTGGTTGATCCTCCTTTAGAAGCAATAACCTCAACCAGTTGCAGATYAGACCTGCACAACGGTCAGGAGGAATTTTGGACCATTCCCCTTTACAAAACTGTTTCAGTTCAGCAATATTCTTGAGGATGTCTGGTGTGAACCACTCATGGTCATGCCACAGCATCTCAATTGGGTTGAGGTCAGGACTCTGACTAGGCCTCACCAGAAGGCGTATTTTCTTCTGTGCAAGCCGTTCTGTTGTTGATTTACTTCGTTGTCCTGCTGCATCTCCCAACTTCTGTTGAGCTTCAACTGGCAGACAGCCTTACATTCTCCTGCAAAAATGGGAATTAATTTTTCCGTTGATGATAGCAAGCTGTCCAGGCCCGCAGGCAGAAAACAGCCCAAACCATAATGCTCCCTCCACCATACTTTACAGTTGGGATGAGGTTTTGATGTTGGTATGCTGTAACTTTCTTTCTACACACATGGTGTTGCATGTTCCTTCCAAACAACTCAATTTTAGTTTAATCTATCCACCGAATACCTGTGGAACATCCAGGTGCTCTTTTGCGAACTTCAGACATGCAGCAATGTTTTTTTGGACAGCAGCGGCTTCTTCCGTGGTGTCCTCCCATGAACACCATTCTTGTTTAGTGTTTTACCGATTGTAGACTCGTCAGAGATGTTAGCATGTTCCAGAGATTTCTGTAAGTTTTTAGCTGACACTCTAGGATTCTTCTTAACCTCATTGAGCATTCTGCGCTGTGCTCTTGCAGTCATCTTTGCAGGACGGCCACTCCTAGGGAGAGTAGCAACAGTGCTGAACTTTCTCCAYTTAYAGACAATTTGTCTTACCGTGGACTGATGAACATCAAGGSTTTTGGAGATACTTTTGTAACCCTTTCCAGCTTTATGCAAGTCAACAATTCTTAATCTTAGGTTTTCTGAGATCTCTTTTGTTCGAGGCATGGTTCATGTCAGGCAATGCTTCATGTGAGTAGCAAACTCACATTTTGTGAGTTTTTTTTATATTGCAGGGCAGCTCTAACCAACATCTCCAATCTCATCTCATTGATTGGATTCCTGGTTAACTGACTCCAATTATCTTTTGGAGAAGTCATTAGCCTAGGGGTTCACATACTTTCCCCAACCTACACAGTGAATGTTTAAATTATGTATCAATATAGACAAGAAAAATACAATAATTTGTGTGTTATTMATTTAAGCACACCGTTTGTCTATTATTGTGACAGAGGAAGATCAGATCCAATTTTTTGACAAATTTATGCAGAAATCCAGGTAATTCCACAGGGTTCACATACTTGTTCTTGCAACTGTATATGCAGAAAGTGTACAGCATAGTGGGTACATTTCTGCTAAAACTTAGAGCGTTGAAGTGCGAGGCTCAACTTCTCCACTGTTTTGGGACCCCTGGCTACCACACTGTTCACAGCGTGAAGCAAACTCATGCACATTCGAAGATACAGTGTGTGACAGCGAAGTGTTACATCTCACTCATCTCAATATCTCCGGTTCTGCTTGTGGCAACGTCATTTCGCCGCTGAGTCTACTTTAAGGAAGAAACACATCYCCAATTTAACTGACAGTCTAAAAAYGTCTTCAGATCACTGGCATTAGTCACGTTATTGAATGTTGGCATTGACCAGTGTTCTTCAAGCCTGGTCGTGGGGACCCAGTGAGTGTAGGCTTTTGTTACTGTTCAGCGCTAACCCATCCRATTCAACCCAATGTTGRCGTAGCCGAGAAGCTAGGCCYATAWTMTCACCRGYGGKAGTTAACAGACAAACACTGAACACTGCAACAAAGACTAGATAAACATTGCCACAGAGCAGCAAGGAGCTGTTTTCCTATTTAATCAATAGATAAACCCACACTATGATAAATGCATGTTTCTGCCATTAGATTCCTCCTTCATAGGCAGTCTGAAGAGGACTCACTCATTACAGCCGACGAGGGCGGCTGTTTAGAACAGCATGCAGAGGACTCTGGGTATTATTTATGCCCTGTCAATGGTCCATCTGAGTGCATCACCCCAGCCAAAACCACCATAGGGGGTTAGAGTAGTGCCTAATTCTACAGACAGAGCATAAGGGATGCTAAGTAGTAATCTTTGCAAAATGGCTCCAGTCCAGTCAGCACATAAATCAGATACAATACATAGTCTATATTTAAAATCTCCCCAAAAATCCCTACCTTTATCCAGTGAATGCTACAGGCAGCCTGTAGATAGTAGCATTAGCATAGCAGCTAGTAAATGAAGCAGCATGGTGGCGAGTGACACAGCACAGTGCAGGCCTGTAGAAGSGCTAATCCATATCCGGCTGCCTGCTACAGCTGTACAGACAGACTAGTACATCTCTGCTCCTAACAGGTAAGCTTGGTTCCTCGTCTATAGGGTAAGATGACAGTCTGCGTAGCGAGTGAAGGGCCCGGCTGTGGATGCGGTCTCCTCACAGCAGAGCAGCATGTAAACAAACCCACACGCAGCAGCGTCGTCATCACTGCCTACACTCTCCCCATCTCTCTTTCTCTCTCTGCCTCCCACTTTCTTCATCCCTTCCTCGSTTGCTCTCGTACTTTCTGCCTGCCTCCTTCGCCCTCCCTCTCCCCATCTGTCCCTCTCCATTTCTCTCCCTCCTTAYTCCTGCAGTAGCTAAGAGAAGCAGACTGATAAGGTCCTGTGTTCTCTCTGGCTGACACTGTTCTCCAGCAGAAATACAGAGGGAGAGGGACAGGAAGGGACAGAGTGGGACAGGAAGAGATGGGACTGTGGATGCTTCGTGACAAACTGGGCTGACAGGACCCAGACGGGCTTTGTCCAGACGAGGAAGGGAATGAAGGGGAGAGGTGTCACTGTTCCCATCCTAAACCCTGCTCCAGAACCTCCTCAGTGATTTGGGAAACTTCCGGGAAGAAACTGTGAAAGAGCTGTATGCTGTAGGCCTGTCACATGTTGTTGATTCCCAGACCAATAAATATTCAACTGTGGTGGCTGGAGAATATTTCCCTGCTCCCTGCACTGTCACGTTTGCAGTCACGCTCTCCCTCTCTCCATGGGTCCTATCCTTAGTATYRTTTAGTRTAGGGCCAGACCGACTGACCAACGGCAGGTTTCACTTTTCTGCACATGTGGATTTATGGTCTCCATTTAGCATGCCATCATCAATAATTCAGTCTGTTGCATAAGAGGGAAATGCAGAGGTTTATGTCCCAAATGACACCCTATTCCCTATAAAGTGCACTACTTTTGACCAGAGCATTATGGACACTGGTCAAAAGTAGTGCACTAGTAGTGCATCTTAGGGTACAGGGTGTCATTTGAGACACAGCCAGAGACAGTGGACTCGGGGTAACACCCGCCACTACTTGACTACAGACCCGTCAGCGCAGATCCCCAAAACAACAACTTTGGTTCAGGTCAGTGGATGTCAGTGTAAAACAGCATAGACAGGCAAGGCAATGCAGCGAGGCAGAGTAGCTATTGCTGTCTGAGGCACCGGCTATCCACCAAGTAGCAGGATTTACAATGTCGCTCATAAGTAAATTAATGAAAGAGAAAGGAGAGTTTTACTATCAGACTTTTATGACAAAGGCTCCGGAGAAAAAAAATACAGGATTATTATAGCAGAGTAATTAGTAAGATAGCAACCATAGAAACGGTGTGTCAATGTGTGTGTATGTGTCTGTGTTGGAAAAGAGTATGATGACATGAGAATGCAGAGGAGTTGAGTATAGTGTGTTGCAGGAGCATTGTATGATGACGTAACATGCATGAGCCTGATTGAGTGTGTGTTTATGTGGGAAGCTATTATTGGCTTATAAGAGCAACAGAGTAGGCAGAGCATTCAACTGGCTGTGTGTGTGTGTCAGATTCACTGTGTTTAATACTGATATGAATCTTAAGTGTCTTCTCTGAGCTTGTTTACAGAGTGAGTGTTGTTTGTTGAGAGAGAGAGAGAGAGAGAGTAGGATGAATCAACAGGCTCCTGGTTGCCCTCTGAGCCCAGTGGGAGAAAAATCCCATCGCTGAGTCACAGCACTCCCCCATACATACACAGTGGTCTCAGGGTCTGTATGCGCGCACATGTGTGCAAGCGAGAGGTAGCTAGCTACTATATTGAATCGCAAAACTACAGTGCCCAACTTAGTACAATGTAGTACTGTAGTTGTTTACAAATCACTGTAGAATCTTGTGAGCAATAGCCTACTGGGAGTAGTCTCACAAACGGTTCCTGGTCTTTCCAGATGCCTGGTCGTAACTCGGAAGCTTCCTCTCAATCAATAAGCATGTCCCCTCCCCTTGACCTTGGCTCTGATGGCTCCTACCAGGAAACCACTGACTGAGTCTGCCTTTACGACCTCACTCCACTCTAGTGATTTGTAGTAGTCGTCAATTCAGATAACCACTCAAGCCATGGACTTTCCCAACCCTCTAATGACTGTCCATCTCATGACTGGTGTCTTTTTTWCTTTCTTTAAAGCTCTTTGAGAATCGTTATGGAATAAATAGCACTACAAAAGTTGAATGAATTATTAGTAAATCATGCTAATGTGATTATGTACGCAAACTAGCACACAGCAAAGGCAGCTAAGGGCTGTCACCTCTGGCCATGCACTGAAGTATGCCTCTCAAACTGATGTCATTTTTCACTTGGTCATGTTCATCAGTTGTTCTTATCATATCGCCACTAACACATTATCTCCACTTTGGTCCATGTGAGACAGAGCTAATCCAGCAGTACAAAGGCCATGTTCGAAACGACACCCTACCCTAATGAACCGAAATGCACCCTATTCCCTATATAGTGTACTATAGGCTCTGGTCAAGAGTTATGCAAAATATACTAGGGTATACGGTGCCAATTTGAACGTAGACAAACAGTTGAGTGATGTGATGGGACAGAGACACTGGGTTCTCAGCACAGGAGGCTACTGAGGGGAGGACGGCTCATAATAATGGCTGGAATGGAGTAAATGGACTGGTATTGAGGGGAGGACGGCTCATAATAATGGCTGGAATGGAGTAAATGGACTGGTATCAAACACATGGCAACCATGCGTTTGATGAATTTGATACCCTTCCATTGATCATGTTCCAGCCATTACCATAAGCCCATCCTCCCCAATTAAGGTGCCACTAGCCTCCTGGTATTCTCAGGGATTTCCACAAGCTGTGTGATAGGAGCCTATGTAGGTAGGCCTGTTGCTGAGTCCCATTGAGACCAAGATCTCTTTTACAAGGGAGCCATGCATATACACAATTTACACTCTCAGTTCCAAGTCAGAGATAACACTGCTGAGGATGAATGGTGATAAATCACATTGATGAGGTTTCACCGGTTCATAACGAACTCTTCCGGACGCTCACTGTCCACTTCAGCCTGTGTCACAACGGGATGACTTACAATACAATTACAGTGGCTGTGTTGATACTGATAACACACACATAAATGTATAAAATAAATTCAATAGTAATCTTACAAGAAAACAGAGTTACAGTTAAAGCGTTGGTAGAAGACTGCACAGGAGGTGGTGATGATGATGCTGAGAGAGTGTTCAATAATGCACCCATCTGTATAGCTGACACATGGCACCGTTTGTTTTCATTTGAGCCATGTGGAACGAACTGAGGCTCGTAGGAAAGGGCTGTCAACCGCACCACCACTCTGCCAACAGGCTTATATAACCCACCACTTCCACTTTCAGTAACTAGAACCCCCTTAACTCCACCATTCAAGATCAACCAACACAAAACACAGTCGTCATAGATTTGACTGTACAATGCTGCCCTGGCAACGCCAAGAACCCGTCATGATGATAATGAATGTTAGCTGAGAGAATTTCATGGTAATAGATTATTCAATAAAATACTAGAATATGGTTTTTCATGGACCAAGAGTGTTTAAGTGGATGAACAAAGAGGCAGGTACTCAGTGGGCTACGGATATAACTTCACAGCCTGACTGCAGATACAGTCATAATAGCATAGACATACCTGGAAAGAATACATAGGATGCCTAGGAAAGAATACAATGTCCATCGACATTAAAAGACCCGTATGTCTTGGTCATTGGAGGCTGAGTACGCATCCTCTTCTCGCTCCTCTCTTCCCATATGAAAACATTGCGTGAAAATAAGACGACTAGCCTAAGTTGCAGGTGGTGTTCATACCTAAACGTATCATAGGCAATAACTAGCTGTAGACCGCAATAAATAAAAAGCATATGGGTGATAACTGACTATACAGAGAATAATACAACTTTGAAGATGAAGCTTTTTTGCAAGGAGGTGTAAACAATTAATGAGCAAATTAGCTATTATGCTAACCTTCTCATGGCGACTTTTCCTGCCTCTATAACTAACCAGATAACTGCATTTCAAGATGAAGACACAAACCTTTCTACGACGTTTGATGACAATTCATTTGGTGGGAAAGAGACAGCCGTTGGTGTTGACGTTCGCTTGTTACATGTGTTTCCAGCCTGTCTGTGCACTCSGCAGTGTGATCTTGCCTCTCCGCTACATTGTATTATGTGACGTTGCAACTTCATCAAAGGAACCTCCCCCTACTTGAGTCTGAGGCACATTCAGAAGGACAMAACTTTATTGAAGACAAATCTATTTTCAGTAAATCATGATAGGCTGCATCTTTGTACAGTGTCCTGGGAAAAAATCTAATTAGATTTTGGAATGACCAATAAAAGCCATGATGAAGAACTATATTTAGATTCAAAACAGAAGTCAATGACATTGGGAAAATCAGGCTACAGAATATAATGAAGATATGAGTCTATGCTATGATTGAACTGACACAAATACACTTACATGGATAAAAGCGTCMGTTAAATGGCATACATTATTATTATAATTATCATTATTATTATAAAAGTTATCTGTCTCAAATAAAAATGGCTTCACTCTCTTGTGGTTGAGGATGCTGTACAGTAGCTCAGTCAGGCCTGTAATGAATCCTGGCTAAATCCTGTAGGAAGGCTAAATCCTTGTTTAAAGTCTATCTTTGCAACATCTTGGCTCCAGTAAGGCATGGTCCAGCATTATGTTCCTGCCCTGCATAGACAGTCATTMTTACAGTAATTTCAAATGTTATCATATGTCATTATCTGAGCATATCACTGGTTATTACTATTACAAGTGGGGTGGTTTGAGCCCTGMATGCTGATTGGCTGAAAGCCTTGGTATATCACGGTATTACAAAACATGTATTTTCACTTCCCTAATTACATTGCTAACCAGTTTATAATAGCAATAAGGAACCTCGGGGTTTGTGATATATGGCCAATATACCAGTATACTCCACGTTGCGTCGTGCGTAAGAACAGCCCTTAGCTGTGGTATATTGGACATCTTCGGGCCTTATTGATTAAGTATGCGTTCTTCTTCTTCAGTTCACAGTTAGATTAAGCTGTACTACCATCATGTGGMCACAATTTGCAGTCGCAGCATTCACATTTGTGTGGTCTCTATTCTCTTAAAAGAAAATGTACTATCTAGAGCAGTGTTTCCCAACCCTGGTMCTCSAGTAYMCCCAACAGWACACATTTTCATTATAGCCCTGGACCAGCACACCTCATTCAACTCATTGAGGGCTTGATGATTAGTTGACAAGTTGAAGCAGGTCAACTAATCATCAAGCCCTCAATGAGTTGAATGAGGTGTGTTTGTCCAGGTCTATAATAAACATGTGTACTGTTGAGGATACAAGACTTGTTAAACACTATTCTAGAACCTAAAAGGGCTCTTCGGCTGTCCCCATAGAAGAACCATTTGAAGAACCATTTTTGGTTCAAGGTAGAACCCTTTTGGTTACAGGTAGAACCATTTTGGGTTCCATGTAGTACGCTTTCCAAAAGAGTTCGACCTGGAACCAAAAAGGGCTCTACTAGGAACAGCCGAAGAACCCTTTTGGAAGCCTTCTGTGATTTATCATTGAAACATCAATAATGTATTACGGTGTAATCAATTTCCTTTAAACCTGACAAACAATATGATTTGAATAGTACAAACATCTTCTTCAGTAAAATTAACTCAAGGAATTTGTGTTTTTGTATTCAGCCAAGCTTCTGTGCTTTCTGAGCTAGCCTACCTCCTAAAGTAACCTTTTAGTCTTTCATATTTKAATACAGAGTGACAGACATGGCAGCAATAATGTTAGAAAGGCAACTTTATTGTGCATAATTATGTCATGCAATTTTTTTTGTTCCTATTGACATTACTTTGGATGGACAAAAGTTATATCAACATTTGATAGGTCAGCGATAATGTTAGAACGGCAACTTTATTGTGCATAATTATGTGATGCCATTTMTTTTTTCATTTCCTAGAGAACGTGGGCACGGTGTTGTGCTATGCCGTGGTGTGCACCCTGTGGAACAGCATTGGCATTGGCCTGTCTCTCTATGTCATCTGCCGGATTGAGGCATTCTGGTTGAAGGACACCGATCTTCAGGAGAACCTGCTGTTTGCCTCCATCATCTCTGCGGTGGACACGGTAGCTATGTTCGTGGTGTCTAAAGATATTAGGGTCGGGCCTCCCGAGTGGAGCAGTGGTCTAAGMTTGTAGCTTCAGTAGCCTCAGGCATACAGTTAGAAAGCGTGTATTTCCATGGATGCTCGTCATGCTTTACATACCTGGTACGCTTTAGTGACAACAAGCTAGTTTCCCTGTAGGCTAGTTTCGCTGTAGGCTGGCTTCCCTTTTCCCCAGAGTGAATGGCTGTGGGTGTCTTGCTGTCTTTGTTGCTCTGAAGTTTCAGCATGACAAGGAGTTTCACTATAAACTGGAGAGGCCCTGGCCATGTCTCAATGCTCCTAAAATACTTCCTTTCCTCCAYGCCCCCTTGCCTCCTTTCCTTTGCTTCGTGATCACTAAAAACTGAAACAATTTGATATATTTCCACCATATTGCCTTCACATGTCATGTTCGTTCAGATCGATGGTAAGGAAGAAAGGAGAGGCGGAAAGGAGAGGAGGTAAGGAGAGGAGGTAAAGAAGCCATTCAACACTGATTAAGACATAGCCCCCGAGTTTAAGCTTGGGAAAGATACAATTGTTAATTGGAATTGTTCAGCAGCTTTACCCTTCTACCACAATGATACATCTATTACTTTCACTATGGTTTGACCTGAACACTGGAGGAACAGKAAACCAAAAGGAGTGAAGGCTTTGGTTGACACTGTACCTTTCTGAGACAGATGCTTCAGACCCTTCAGATGCTTCAGATGCCTTTAGTCAGTGGAAGTGTCTGTTTGTTTGCAGTAGGTGGTATTTGATTCCTGACTATAAAGAGTCATATTTCTCAACCAATAGAATGTCGCACCCGATAGAATAAAGGTCAATAATTGATGATGACGCTCTCTTCCTCCTCTCTCTCTGGCCAACTGCTGTACAACATGTTCACCTTCGTGGCTGACATGCCAGATGACATGCCAGATGACATGCCAGATGACATGCCAGATGACATGCCAGATGACATGCCAGATGACATGCCAGATGACATGCCAGATGACATGCCAGTGGAGTCTGTGGATGTGTTTATGGGCGTAGCTAGTTCTTCGTGGTGAGCATTGGCGGACTGGCCGTCGGCTTCCTGTTTTGCTTTGTGACTGCGTTCACTATGCGCTTTACGGCTAACGTCCTCGAGATCAAACCGCTCTTTGTCTTCATGTACACTTACCCGGCCTACCTGGTGGCTGAGCTGTTCTCCATCTCCAGCATCATGGGGGTAGTGTGTTAACCCTTTCCGTACCGTTCCCTTCGACATGGCCTGCAAGGGGCCATCTGCTTTGCCCTAGTCTTTACCTTGCCAGACAACATCCAGCAAAATAATTGATTTGTTACTGCATCCATCGCCTTCATCATTTTCTTAAATTTAAATGTTATTTTTTTTACCCCCTTTTCTCCCCAATTTTCATTGTATCCAATCGCTAGTAGTTACTATCTTGTCTCATCGCTACAACTCCCGTACGGGCTCAGGAGAGACGAAGGTCGAAAGCCATGCGTCTTCCGAAGCACAACCCAACCAAGCCGCACTGCTTTTTAACACAGCGCGCCTCCAACCCGGAAGCCAGCCGCACCAATGTGTCGGAGGAAACACCGTGCACCTGGCCCCCTTGGTTAGCGCGCACTGCGCCCGGCCCCGCCACAGGAGTCGCTGGAGCGCGATGAGACAAGGATATCCCTACCGGCCAAACCCTCCCTATCCCGGACGGCGCTAGGCCAATTGTGCGTCGCAGAGACTCTGGTGGCGCAGCTAGCGCTGCGATGCAGTGCCCTAGACCACTGCGCCACCCGGGAGGCCCGCCATCATCATTTTAACTGTCTTCGTCCAGGTATGGAATCTGATCATGGCAGCCCGTGGATATATACTGCTAGTCCATTCAGAACACTACGGTGGACAAAAACAAGTTGATGCATATATGATATGAAGAGGATTTCAGTTGTGTGACTTGTGACCTTTCACACGGGATATCGGCATTTGGCCCTTGATTGAATTAATGCACATTCTAATGACCAATCGCAACATAAACACCATTAATGTCAAGGTTCACATCAGGGAAGGTAGAGCGCTAGCTAGCAGGATAACCAATTTATCACCAATCAATTAGTTTAGATAGTTAATTAAAGGCGTTGCTATCTTCTACCCCTCCATGCCCATTTAGACTGGGACCGCTGAGGTCTAGTATATTATGTCTCTCTAAGGTCTAGTTCTAGTATCTTATGTCTCTCTGAGTTCTAGTTCTAGTATCTTATGTCTCTCTGAGTTCTAGTATCTTATGGTCTCCGAGTCTCTAGTCTATATTTATGTCTCTCTGAGTTCTAGTTCTAGTATTTATGTCTCTCTGAGTTCTAGTTCTAGTATCTTAATGTCTCTCTGAGTTCTAGTATATTATGTCTCTCTGAGTTCTAGTATATATGTCTCTCTGAGTTCTAGTTCTAGTATTTTAGTCTCTCTGAGTTCTAGTTCTAGTATCTTATTTCTCTCTGAGTTCTAGTATATTATGTCTCTCTGAGTTCTAGTTCTAGTATCTTATGTCTCTCTGAGTTCTAGTTCTAGTTTATGTCTCTCTGAGTTCTAGTATCTTATGTCTCGTCTTGAGTTCTTAGTTCTAGTATCTTATGTCTCTTGAGTTTAGTATCTTATTCTCTCTGAGTTTCTAGTTCTAGTATCTATTTGTCTCTCTGAGTCTAGTCTATATTTATGTTCTCTCGATTCTAGTTCTAGTATCTTATGTCTCTCTGAGTTCTAGTATCTTATGTCTCTCTGAGTTCTAGTTCTAGTATCTTATGTCTCTCTGAGTTCTAGTTCTAGTATCTATGTCTCTGAGTTCTAGTTCTAGTATCTATGTCTCTCTGAGTTCTAGTTCTAGTATCTTATGTCTCTTCTGAGTCTTAGTTCTAGTATTCTTATGTCTCTCTGAGTTTTAGTATCTTATATCTCTCTGAGTTCTAGTTCTAGTATCTATGTCTCTCTGAGTTCTAGATCTAGTATCTTATGTCTCTCTGAGTTCTAGTTCTAGTATCTTATGTCTCTCTGAGTTCTAGTATGATTATGTCTCTCTGAGTTTCTAGTATTCTAGTATCTTATGGTCTCATCTCTGAGTTCTAGTTCTAGTATCTTATGTCTCTCTGATTCTAGTATATTATGTCTCTCTGAGTTCTAGTTCTCAGTATTTATGTCTCTCTGAGTTCTAGTTCTGTATGCTATGTCCTAGTCTAGTTCAGTTTAGTAAATCTCTGAGTTCTAGTTCTATGTTTAGTCTAGTATCTTATGTCTTCTCTGCACTTCTGAGTTCTAGTTTTACCTAGTCACTTATGTACACATTTACATTTAAGTCATTTGAGACGCTCTTATCCAGAGCGACTTACAAATGTCTCTTCTGAGTTCTAGTTCTAGTATTTTATAAATGTCTCTCTCTAGATGCCTGTTCTAGTTCTAGTATTTTATGTTCTATCTGAGGTCTAGTTCTGCTACAGTTCTATGTTCTCATTCTAGTATCTATATATCTAGTTCTATCTTATGTCTCCGTCTAGTAAACTCCATCTAGTATCTATTCTCTTCTTAGTCTTCTCTGGTACTTCTAGTCATCTTATGTCTCTCAACCTGGGTCTAGTATCTTATGTCTCTCTGGTCTAGTTCTTGTATCTTTTGTTCTCTGAGTCTGATATCGGATATCTCTCTGAGTTCTAGTATGTACTTATGTCTCTCTGAGGTCTAGTTATCTTATGCTCTCTGAGTGGTCTAGTGATCTTTATGTCTCTCTGGGGTCTTAGTTCTAGTATTCTTATGTCTCTCTGAGTTAGTATCTTTGTCTCTCGAGGTCTAGTATCTTATGTCTCTTGAGTTCTGTTCTAGTATCTTATGTTCTCTCTGAGTTCTAGTTCTAGTTCTTTTATGTCTCTCTGAGTTCTGAGTTCTAGTATTGTCACGGCTGACGTAGAACGAACCAAGGTGAGCGGTGTTGAGTTCACATATTTATATTGAAGGAAACTAAACAAGACTGGGACCGCCGAGGGTCTAGTATTATTATGTCTCTCTGAGTTCTAGTTCTAGTACTTTATGTCTCTCTGAGTTCTAGTTATATTATGTCTCTCTGAGTTCTAGTATATTATGTCTCTCTGAGTTCTAGTTCTAGTATTTTATGTCTCTCTGAGTTCTAGTTCTAGTATCTTATGTCTCTCTGAGTTCTAGTATATTTGTCTCTCTGAGTTCTAGTTCTAGTATCTTATGTCTCTCTGAGTTCTAGTTCTAGTATTTTATGTCTATCTGAGGTCTATTCTAGTATCTTATGTACATTCATTACATTAGTCATTAGCAGACGCTCTTATCCAGAGCGACTTACAATGTCTCTCTGAGTCTAGTTCTAGTATTTATGTCTTATCTGAGGTCTAGTTCTAGTATCTTATGTCTCTCTGAGTTCTAGTATATTATGTCTCTCTGAGTTCTAGTTCTAGTATTTTATGTCTATCTGAGGTCTAGTTCTGGTATCTTATGTCTCTCTGAGTTCTAGTATCTTATGTCTCTCTGAGTTCTAGTATCTTATGCTCTCCGAGTTCTAGTTCTAGTATCTTATATCTCTCTGAGTTTCTAGTATCTTATGTCTCTCTGAGGTCTAGTATCTTATATCTCTCTGAGGTCTAGTATCTTATGTCTCTCTGAGGTCTAGTATCTTATATCTCTCTGAGTTCTAGTTCTAGTATCTTATGTCTCTCTGAGGTCTAGTATCTTATGTCTCTCTGAGGTCTAGTATCTTATGTCTCTCTGGGGTCTAGTTCTAGTATTTTATGTCTCTCTGAGGTCTAGTATCTTATATCTCTCTGAGTTCTAGTTCTAGTATCTTATGTCTCTCTGAGTCTTATCTTATGTCTCTCTGAGGTCTAGTATCTTATGTCTCTCTGGGGTCTAGTTCTAGTATCTTATGTCTCTCTGAGGTCTAGTATCTTATGTCTCTCTGAGGTCTAGTATCTTATGCTCTCTGAGTTCTAGTTCTAGTATCTTATGTCTCTCTGAGTTCTAGTTCTAGTTTTTATGTCTCTCTGAGTTCTAGTTCTAGTATCTTGTCACGGCTGACGTAAGAAAGGGACCAAGGTGAAGCGGATGTTGAGTTCCACATATTTATTTGAAAGGGAAACTTAAACAAAGACTGGACCGCCGAGGTCTAGTATATTATGCTCTTCTGAGGGTCTAGTTCTAGTATCTTATGTCTCTCTGAGTTCTAGTTCTAGGATCTAATGTTCTCTTTCTGTTCTAGTTCTAGTATCTTATGTCTCTCTGAGGTCTAGTTCTAGTATCTTATGTCTCTCTGAGTTCTAGTATCTTGTGTCTCTCTGAGTTCTAGAATCTTATGTCTCTCTGAGTTCTAGTATATTATGTGGATCATAACATAAAAAAATGTTTAGGAACATTATGTCCCCCTCCATGTCCCCCTCCAATGACTGTTTCCTGAGGGGGATTCTGATCAAGGACAAAATAGCATTGTAGCTCTGTATAAGAGGCTGGAGCTGCAGATTGCCATTGAGCTGCTAGATACCCAAGCAATGGTAGACATCAGCACATCCCCCTCACTTGTTTGCATGCAGAAAGTGCAGATGCCATATTTACATACCATAGGCCTCTTGCCTGTTTATTGCTATACAAAATGTATTTATTATCAGTGTTTTGTTTACCTCAGGCCTTTCCATTAGGTGAGCAATGCAAAAAAATATTACACATTGATTTGTTTATTACTTTTTGGGACTTTGAAAAGTAGTTGTGGGAAATGTGGTAAAATCCATAACATCTGATCAATAAACATAATAATAATAATTATGAAATAGATAATACAGATCCTAATCTAACATTTTCAGGTAGTGAGAGTGACCCGTCTGGACACTTCTATAACATGCCATTTGCATCCAAAATACAGATTTGTTAAAAAAAGTGCACTTTTTCCTTTAAGATTAACAATTATAGAAGAATGAGGATGTTTATTGATAAATAAATATTTCTCTCTCTGTCATAATGTGTCCAAATCCTCTCTACTCTCCAGAGAACAGTCCCCCTCCCCTGGGGTGGACTATATCTAGGGTGGGCCTGGAGGTCGGCGTCTGGGGTCGGGTTGTCAGTTCACCAGAGCCAGGAAAGCTCCAGACCCTGCCCCACTTCATAGGCTCTCTGAGAAGGATGACCCTGGTCTCAGGGACCAGGAACCTGGTTAAGAGGTTGTGGATACTCCTCCTCTGCTTCCACCTCCCAGGCTGGGTCCCAGAGCATCAGGACATCACGAGGGCAGCGACACAGAACCCCCTCCTAAGGCAGGCTTCCAGGGGCTCTCGCAGTCCACCCACCCCATGAGAACCAAAGAACCGGAGGAGGAAGACTGGGGAAATGTGGGCCAGGAGAAGGAAGAGCAGGCAGGGTGTTACAGTCTGGACATAGCATGTTATAGTTCAGGATGAACATGCTCTCTGAACAGATCAGGGACCGTAGTGAGTCAGAAACTATGAACCTCTATGATAGTCTAACATCCTCTCATTTATAAAACCACATTAAAACATCTCTAAATATATTTGTATAATTTTTTATTTTTTTGTGTAATGGGTATGATAATATGAACAAATATTGGATATTTAAGATATACAGTGCCTTCAGAAAGTATTCACACCCCTTTACTTTTTTCCACATTTTGTTGTGTCACAGCCTGAATTTAAAATGGATTAAATTCAGATTTTGTGTCACTGTAATAACCAATATTGTCAAAGTGGAATTAGGTTTTTAGAAATGTTTTAATTGTCTTGAGTCAATAAGTATTCAACCCATTTTGTTATGTCAAGCCTAATTAAGTTCATGAGTAAATATTTGCTTAACTTAAGGCTAGTTCCGCTAGCGGAACCCCTAGACAACATCCRCTGAAATGACAGAGCGCGAAATTCAAAAATATTTTTTAGAAATATTTAACTTTCATACATTCACAAGTGCAATACACCAAATTAAAGCTTAACTTCTTGTTAATCTAGCCATCGTGTCCGATTTCAAAAAGGCTTTACAGCGAAAGCACACCATTCGATTATGTTAGGTCAGCGCCAGGTCACAGAAAAACATACAGCCATTTTCCGCAGGACGCAATAAAACCATTCCAATGGGCGAACCTGATAAGGAGGGTACTGTCCTTATTGTTGGGGCGTCTAGGTGAATATTCCCCGATCAGATGGGTTACAAGAGCTGGCCGCGATTTGATTTTTCCTGGATAACCTGGGCCGAAGAGACACACCAGAGACCAGGAACGCTGAGCCGGCACAATCCATCCTGGCTGAATGCCCACTCTAGCACGGCCACTGCGGGGAGACTTGCACAGAGCGCACCGGGCTGTGGATGCGCACTGAAGGCAGTGGTGCGCAGAACCGGATAGCATGGTGCTTGACGGTCACTCGCTCCCCACGGTAAGCACGAGGAGTTGGCTCAGTTCTGAACCCTGACTCTACCAATCTCCCCGTGTGCCACCCCCAAAAGAATTTTGGGGCTGCCTCTCGTTCCCCTCCTGCCAATCTCCGCTGCTTCCAAGATTCCCTCGTAATGTGCCGTCCACTTTGTTGCTTCAATCTCCTCCTTCGGACGGCAATACTCCCTGACCTGCGTCCAGGGTCCTTTTCCGTCCAGGATTCTCCTCCTGTCTCCACTCGTTCTGTCACGGCTCTTGTCGGAATGAGTGGACCAAAGTGTTCATGGTAAGTGTGAGATAAGTGTTTCAATGAATATAATACTAAATAACTCGCAACAATACATACGAAGGAAAACCGAACAAAGGGAAACCAGAACAAAATTCCTATCAGGTGAGACCTAAACAGAAAATAACTACCACAAAACCCAACGAAAAAGGACAATATATATGATCCTGTTATTGAATTTATGAATAATGACTAAATGATGTATACATTTAACGTAGAACTATAACTAACTGAATTCTACTGAATTTTCCCTGTTTTTCTATAATGATAAATAATGTTGTTCTATAAGAAATAGTTGTATATAGCATGTACCTGGGAAGAGAGGAATGTATGTGTGTGGCCTAAAGAAACAAGAGATCATTAAACTATGTTTGAACCGACCGGCTGTAACTCTGGGGATAAGACACAGGACAGGGAGACCCGCCCTCCAGGTTTCCTGTATCTGGGGGGACTGGAATGATGTCAGTGAGTGGTAATAAACTGTGGTGAGATTCAGGAGAAAATCCTAATGTTAGTTTGTATTGATGTATGTGCGTAGGTTAAGAGAATATTATAAAAGGAACGTTCTTTGTAATATGCACAGCAGATCTCTGTAAATAAACTTAGCTGACAATTGTAGACTGGCCTCTGTCTTTGTTCATTTCAATAGAACCTTACAAATTCTTAGTAACAGACAGAGTAGTTTAATTAGAGTTCAGTTTATGAACATTGAGAACAAACTTCCCGTAAAGATCCCCCAATCAGAGACAAGATAGACAGCTGCCTGACTTGGATTGGCACACCACACATAAACATGAATAAAGAAACTAGAATGCCCACCCTAGTCACACCCTGGCCTCACCAAAATAGAGAATAAAAACCTCTCTATGGCCAGGGCGTGACAATTGACTCTTGTGGTTGAATCTGTGTTTGAAATTCACTGCTCGACTGAGGGACTTACAGATATTGTATGTGTGGGGTACAGAGATGAGGTAGTCATTCATGTTAAACACTATTATTGCACACACAGTGAGTCCATGCAACTTATTATGTGTCTGTTAAACCTGTTTGGGATAGGGGGCAGCATTTTCACGTTCGGATGAAAAGCGTGCCCAGAGTAAACTGCCTGCTACTCAGGCCCAGAAGCTAATATTTGCATATTATTTGTGGATTTGGATGGAAAACACTCTGAAGTTTCTAAAACTGTTTGATTGATGTCTGTGAGTTAACAGAACTCATATGGCAGGCGAATATCTGAGAAGAATCCAACCAGGAAGTGGGAAATCTGAGGTTTGTAGTTTTTCAAGTCATTACCCTTTCAATATATCAGTGTTCTATGGTCTCATTTGCACTTCCTAAGGCTTCAACTAGATGTAACAGTCTTTAGACGTGTTTCAGGCTTCTACTATAGAGAGGGGAAGCGATAAGAGCTGTTATGACTAAGGGGTCTGGCAGAAGGCATGAGCTAAATCAGCTCGGCGCGCCGTGAGAGCGAGCTCTGTTCCTTTTCATTTCTAAGACAAAGGAATTGTCCAGTTGAAATTATTGAAGATTTATGAAAAAATCCTAAAGATTAATTCTATACATCGTTTGACATGTTTCTACGAACTGTAATAGAACTTTTTTGACTTTTTCGTCTGACTTCTCGTCTGGACTTACCCGCGCCTGTGAATTTCGATTTGAACTAAACGCTAACAAAAGGGAGGTATTTGACATATAGATGAACTTTATCGAACAAAACAAACATTTATTGGTGGAACTGGGATTCCTGGGAGTGCATTCTGATGAAGATCATCAAAGGTAAGTGATATTTTTATAACGCTATTTTCTGACTTTTACTGACCCCACAATATGGTGGGTATCATATGGCTTGTTTTTGTGCTTAGCTTCATCTGTACTCAGATTATTGCATGGCGTGCTTTTTTCGTAAAGCCTTTTTGAAATCTGACACAGCGGTTGCATTAAGGAGAAGTATATCTTTATTCTATGCATAACACTTGTATCTTTTATCAAAAGTTTTTATGATGAGTATTTCTGTAAATTGATGTGGCTCTCTGCAAATTCGCCGGATGTTTTTGAGGCACAACATTACTGAACATAACGCGCCAATGTAAACTGAGATTTTAGGATATAAATATGAACTTTATCGAAACAAAACATACATGTATTGTGTAACATGAAGTCCTATGAGTGCCATCTGATGAAGATCATCAAAGGTTAGTGATTCATTTTATCTCTATTTTGCTTTTTGTGACTCCTCTCTTGGCCTGAC
>NW_019945283.1:34305-48394 GCF_002910315.2 Salvelinus sp. IW2-2015
ATTATCTTATTCTATGCATAACACTTGTATCTTTTATCAAAAGTTTATGATGAGTATTTCTGTAAATTGATGTGGCTCTCTGCAAATTCGCCGGATGTTTTTTGAGGCACAACATTACTGAACATAACGCGCCAATGTAAACTGAGATTTTAGGATATAAATATGAACTTTATCGAACAAAACATACATGTATTGTGTAACATGAAGTCCTATGAGTGCCATCTGATGAAGATCATCAAAGGTTAGTGATTCATTTTATCTCTATTCTGCTTTTTGTGACTCCTCTCTTTGGCTGGAAAATGGCTGTATGTTTTTCTGTGACCTGGCGCTGACCTAACATAATCGAATGGTGTGCTTTCGCTGTAAAGCCTTTTTGAAATCGGACACGATGGCTAGATTAACAAGAAGTTAAGCTTTTAATTTGGTGTATTGCACTTGTGAATGTATGGAAAGTTAAATATTTCTAAAAAATATTTTTGAATTTCGCGCTCTGTCATTTCAGGGATGTTGTCTAGGGGTTCCGCTAGCGGAACTAGCCTTAAGTTAAGCAAATATTTACTCATGAACTTAATTAGGCTTGACATAACAAAATGGGTTGAATACTTATTGACTCAAGACAATTAAAACATTTCTAAAAACCTAATTCCACTTTGACAATATTGTTATTACAGTGACACAAAATCTGAATTAATCCATTTTAAAATTCAGGCTGTGACACAACAAAATGTGGAAAAAAGTAAAGGGTGTGAATACTTTCTGAAGGCACTGTATATCTTAAATATCCAATATTTGTTCATATTATCATACCCATTACACAAAAAATAAAAATTATACAAATATATTTGAGATGTTTTAATGTGGTTTTATAAATGAGAGGATGTTAGACTATCATAGAGGTTCATAGTTTCTGACTCACTACGGTCCCTGATCTGTTCAGAGAGCATGTTCATCCTGAACTATAACATGCTATGTCCAGACTGTAACACCCTGCCTGCTCTTCCTTCTCCTGGCCCACATTTCCCCAGTCTTCCTCCTCCGGTTCTTTTGGTTCTCATGGGGTGGGTGGACTGCGAGAGCCCCTGGAAGCCTGCCTTAGGAGGGGGTTCTGTGTCGCTGCCCTCGTGATGTCCTGATGCTCTGGACCCAGCCTGGGAGGTGGAAGCAGAAGGAGGAGTATCCACAACCTCTTAACCAGGTTCCTGGTCCCTGAGACCAGGGTCATCCTTCTCAGAGAGCCTATGAAGTGGGGCAGGGTCTGGAGCTTTCCTGGCTCTGGTGAACTGACAACCCGACCCCAGACGCCGACCTCCAGGCCCACCCAGAATATAGTCCACCCCAGGGGAGGGGGACTGTTCTCTGGAGAGTAGAGAGGATTTGGACACATTATGACAGAGAGAGAAATATTTATTTATCAATAAACATCCTCATTCTTCTATAATTGTTAATCTTAAAGGAAAAAGTGCACTTTTTTTAAAAATCTGTATTTTGGATGCAAATGGCATGTTATAGAAGTGTCCAGACGGGTCACTCTCACTACCTGAAAATGTTAGATTAGGATCTGTATTATCTATTTCATAATTATTATTATTATGTTTATTGATCAGATGTTATGGATTTTACCACATTTCCCACAACTACTTTTCAAAGTCCCAAAAAGTAATAAACAAATCAATGTGTAATATTTTTTTTGCATTGCCACCTAATGGAAAGGCCTGAGGTAAACAAAACACTGATAATAAATACATTTTGTATAGCAATAAAACAGGCAAGAGGCCTATGGTATGTAAATATGGCATCTGCACTTTCTGCATGAAACAAGTGAGGGGGATGTGCTGATGTCTACCATTGCTTGGGTATCTAGCAGCTCAATGGCAATCTGCAGCTCCAGCCTCTTATACAGAGCTACAATGCTATTTTGTCCTTGATCAGAATCCCCCTCAGGAAAACAGTCATTATGGAGGGGGACATAATGTTCCTAAACATTTTTTATGTTATGAATCCACATAATATACTTAGAACTCAGAGAGACATAAGATTCTAGAACTCAGAGAGACACAAGATACTAGAACTCAGAGAGACATAAGATACTAGAACTAGACCCCGAGAGACATAAGATACTAGAACTAGAACAGAAAGAGACATTAGATACTAGAACTAGAACTCAGAGAGACATAAGATACTAGAACTAGACCTCAGAGAGACATAATATACTAGACCTCGGCGGTCCCAGTCTTTGGTTAAGTTTCCCTTTCAAATAAATATGTGGAACTCAACATCCGCTTCACCTTGGTCCCGTTCTTACGTCAGCCGTGACAAGATACTAGAACTAGAACTCAGAGAGACATAAAAAACTAGAACTAGAACTCAGAGAGACATAAGATACTAGAACTAGAACTCAGAGAGACATAAGAATATAGACCTCAGAGAGACATAAGATACTAGACCTCAGAGAGACATAAGATACTAGAACTAGACCCCAGAGAGACATAAGATACTAGACCTCAGAGAGACATAAGATACTAGACCTCAGAGAGACATAAGATACTAGAACTAGAACTCAGAGAGATATAAGATACTAGACCTCAGAGAGACATAAAATACTAGAACTAGACCCCAGAGAGACATAAGATACTAGACCTCAGAGAGACATAAGATACTAGACCTCAGAGAGACATAAGATACTAGAACTAGAACTCAGAGAGATATAAGATACTAGACCTCAGAGAGACATAAGATACTAGACCTCAGAGAGATATAAGATACTAGACCCAGAGAGACATAAGATACTAGAACTCAGAGAGATATAAGATACTAGAACTAGAACTCGGAGAGACATAAGATACTAGAACTCAGAGAGACATAAGATACTAGAACTCAGAGAGACATAAGATACCAGAACTAGACCTCAGATAGACATAAAATACTAGAACTAGAACTCAGAGAGACATAATATACTAGAACTCAGAGAGACATAGATACTAGAACTAGACCTCAGATAGACATAAAATACTAGAACTAGAACTCAGAGAGACATAAAGATACTAGAACTAGACCTCAGATAGACATAAATACTAGAACTAGAACTCAGAGAGACATAAGATACTAGAACTAGAACTCAGAGAGACATAATATACTAGAACTCAGAGAGACATAAGATACTAGAACTAGACTCAGAGAGACATAAATAAATACTAGAACTAGAACTCAGAGAGACATATATACTAGAACTCAGAGAGACATAAGATACTAGAACTAGAACTCAGAGGACATAAAATACTACTGAACTAGAACTCAGAGAGAGACATAATATACTAGAACTCAGAGAGACATAATATACTAGAACTCAGATACAATAAACTTCTCCTTAATGCAACCGCTGTGTCAGATTTCAAAAAGGCTTTACGAAAAAAGCACGCCATGCAATAATCTGAGTACAGAGCTAAGCCACAAAAACAAGCCATACTGATACCCACCATATTGTGGAGTCAGTAAAAGTCAGAAATAGCGTTATAAATATTCACTTACCTTTGATGATCTTCATCAGAATGCACTCCCAGGAATCCCAGTTCCACAATAAATGTTTGTTTTGTTCGATAAAGTTCATCTATATGTCCAAATACCTCCTTTTTGTTAGCGCGTTTAGTTCACCAATCGAAATTCACAAGGCGCGGGTAAGTCCAGACGAAAGTCCAGACGAAAAGTCAAAAAAGTTCTATTACAGTTCGTAGAAACATGTCAAACGATGTATAGAATTAATCTTTAGGATGTTTTTTTCATAAATCTTCAATAATGTTTCAACTGGACAATTCCTTTGTCTTTAGAAATGAAAAGGAACAGAGCTCGCTCTCACGGCCRCGCAGCTGATTTAGCTCATGGCATTCTGCCAGACCCCTTAGTCAAACAGCTCTTATTCGCTCCCCCTTCATAGTAGAAGCCTGAAACAMGGTTCTAAAGACTGTTGACATCTAGTGGAAGCCTTAGGAAGTGCAATATGACCCCATAGACACTGTATATTTGAAAGGTAATGACTTGAAAAACTACAAACCTCAGATTTCCCACTTCCTGGTTGGATTCTTCTCAGATATTCGCCTGCCATATGAGTTCTGTTATACTCACAGACATCAATCAAACAGTTTTAGAAACTTCAGAGTGTTTTCCATCCAAATCCACAAATAATATGCAAATATTAGCTTCTGGGCCTGAGTAGCAGGCAGTTTACTCTGGGCACGCTTTTCATCCGAACGTGAAAATGCTGCCCCCTATCCCAAACAGGTTTTAACAAGACACATAATAAGTTGCATGGACTCACTGTGTGTGCAATAATAGTGTTTAACATGAATGACTACCTCATCTCTGTACCCCACACATACAATTATCTGTAAGGTCCCTCAGTCGAGCAGTGAATTTCAAACACAGATTCAACCACAAAGATCAATTGTCACGCCCTGGCCATAGAGAGGTTTTTATTCTCTATTTTGGTGAGGCCAGGGTGTGACTAGGGTGGGCATTCTAGTTTCTTTATTTCTATGTTGGTGTGGTTGCCAATCAGAGGCAGCTGTCTATCGTTGTCTCTGATTGGGGATCTGTTACGGGAAGTTTGTTCTCAATGTTCATAAACTGAACTTCAATTAAACTACTCTGTCTGTTACTAAGAATTTGTAAGGTTCTTATTGAAATGAAACAGACAGAGGCCAGTCTACAATAGTCAGCTAAGTTTATTTACGAGAGATCTGCTGTGCATATACAAAGACGTTCCTTTTATAATATTCTCTTAACCTACGCACATACATACAMACTAACATTAGGATTTTCTCCTGAAGTCTCACCACAGTTTATTACCACTCAACTGACAGTTCCAGTCCCCCCCAGATACAGGAAACCTGGAGGGGCTCTCCCTGTCCTGTCTTATCTCCCCAGAGTTACAGCCGGGTCGGTTCAAACATAGTTTAATGATCCTCTTTGTTTTCTTTAGGCACACACATACATTCCTCTCTTCCCAGGTACATGCTATATAACCTATTTCTTATGAACTAACATTATTTATCATTATAGAAAAACAGGGTAGAATTCAGTTAGTTATAGTTCTACGTTAAATGTATACATCATTTAGTCATTATTCATAAAATTCATAACAGGATCATATATGTTGTCCTTTTTCGTTTGGGTTTTGTGGGTAGTTATTTTCTGTTTAGTGTCTGCACCTGATAGGACTGTTTCGGTTTTCCCTCTTTGTTATTTTGTTCGAGTATTTTGAGTAATACATTTATCATGAACACTTACCACACTTACCATGAACACTTTGGTCCACTCATTCCGACAAGAGCCGTGACAGAACGAGTGGACATGGGAGGAGATCCTGGACGGAAAAGGACCCTGGACGCAGGTCAGGGAGTATTGCCGTCCGAAGGAGGAGATTGAAGCAACAAAGGTGGAACGGCGACATTACGAGGAGTTGGAGCAGCGAGGCAGGAACGAGAGGCAGCCCCAAAATTCTTTTGGGGGTGGCACACGGGGAGATTGGTAGAGTCAGGGTTCAGAACTGAGCCAACTCCTCGTGCTTACCGTGGGGAGCGAGTGACCGGTCAAGCACCATGCTATCCGGTTCTGCGCACCATGCCTTCAGTGCGCATCCACAGCCCGGTGCGCTCTGTGCAAGCTCCCCGCAGTGGCCGTGCTAGAGTGGGCATTCAGCCAGGATGGATTGTGCCGGCTCAGCGTTCCTGGTCTCTGGTGTGTCTCTTCGGCCCAGGTTATCCAGCGCCAGCTCTACGCACGGTGTCCCCGGTTCGCCAGCACAGCCCAGTGCCACTTGCCTGGCTACAGGGGGTATCCAGCCAGGACGAGTTGTGTCAGCCCTGCGCTCCAGACCTTCGGTGCGCCTCCACGGTCCAGTGTGTCCTGCGCTGGCTCTACGCACTATGCCTCCAATGCGCCGTCATAGCCCAATGCGTCCTGTGCCAGCTCTCCACACTCACCAAGCTAAAGTGAGTATCCAGCCAGGATGTGTTGTGGTAGCTCCACTCACTAGGCTGCCAGTACGTCTCCTCAGTCCGGTGAGACCTGTTCCGGTGCCACGTACTAAGCCTCCAGCGACGGTCCCCAGTCCGGAGCCTCCGGCGATGATCGGTGGTCTGGTTCCTCCGGCGATGATCTGCGGCCTGGTTCCTCCAGTGAAGGTCCATGCACCAGGGCCACCACCATCTGCGGGCGGAGGGGGGTCTACGTTCCACACCAGAGCCGCCGCCGGTGAAGGGGATGCCCACCCGGACCCTCCCCCTTAGAGTAAGGTTTTGCGGCCGGAGTCCGCACCTTTGGGGGGGGGGGGGGGGGGTACTGTCACGCCTGGCCATAGAGAGGTTTTATTCTCTATTTTGGTTAGGCCAGGGTGTGATAGGTGGGCATTCTAGTTTCTTTATTTTATGTTGGTGTGGTTCCCAATCAGAGGCAGCTGTCTATCGTTGTCTCTGATTGGGGATCATATATAAGTTGTGCTTTTCGTTTGGGTTTTGTGGGTAGTTATTTTCTGTTTAGTGTCTGCACCTGACAGGACGTTTCGGTTTTCCTCTTTTGTTATTTTGTTTGGAGTGTTTTGAGTAATTAATGTATTATGAACACTTTACCACGCTGCGCTTTGGTCCACTCATTCCGACAAGAGCCGTGACACCAATGAGGTTTTTCCAAAGCCTCACAAAGAAGCGCACCTTTTGGTAGATGGGTAAAAAAAAAAAAAAGCAGACATTGAATATCCAATTCAAATTTAATTTGTCACTTGCACTGAATACAACAGGTGTAGAACTTACCGTGAAATGCTTACTTACAAGCCCCTGGTGAAGTTAATAATTACACTTTGGATGGTATATCAATACACCCAGTCATTACAAAGATCCAGGAGTCCTTCCTAACTCAGTTGCCGGAGAGGAAGGAAACCGCTCAGAGGCCAATGGTGACTTTAAAACAGTTACAGAGTTTAATGGCTGTCACTACAAAGATCCAGGAGTCTTTCCKAACTCAGTTGCCATAGACGAAGGAAACCGCTCAGAGGCCAATGGTGACTTTAAAACAGTTAGAGTTTAATGGCTGTGATAGGAGAAAACTGAGGATGGATCAACAATATTGTAGTTACTCCACAATACTAACCTAATTGACAAAGTGAAAAGAAGGAAGCCTGTGTGTGCTGCTTTCCAACAGACACTGGGAGATAAATTCACCTTTCATCAGGACAATAACCTTAAACACAAAGCCAAATATACACTGGAGTTGCTTACCAAGACGACATTGAATGTTCCTGTGTGGCCTATATACAGTTTTGACTTAAATCGTCTTGAAAATCTATGACATGACTTGAAAATGAATCTGTAGCAATAATCAACAACCAACTTGACAGAGCTTGAATACTTTCAAAAGACAAAATATTGTACAATCCAGGTTTGCAAAGCTCTTAGATTCTTAACCAGAAAGACAACTGTAATCACTGCCAAAGGTGATTCTATCATGTATTGACTCAGGAGTGTGAATACTTATGTTAATGAGATATTTCTGTAATACATTTTCTATACATTTGAAATAATTTCAAAAAAACATGTTACTTATGGGGTATTGTGTGTGAGAAAAAATGAATATTTAATCAATTTTGAATTCCGGCTGTAACACAACAAAATGTGGAATTAATCAAGGGCTGTGAATACTTCCTGAAGGCACTGTATACAGTATGTACTGTAGATGTATCCTGTTTTTCCTGTTTAGAAAAATAAACGCTTTATTAGACATCTGTTCATTTTGTTGAATTTTGGGGACAAAAGCAGTTGCTGCGACACTCAGATAGAGGGTTCCATCAGAGGTCTGAGTGCCAGACGGTACACTACAACACACACACTTCTATTTTTATGTGTGTAAAAACATTGCAACAGTATCCCTGTAAGTGTCACACGCATGACGACAGTGATTATTTTTATACCATCTCAACGCTCTCGGCACGACACACACGCACGCACGCAACGCACGCACGCACGCACGCACGCACGCACGCACGCACGCACGCACGCACGCACGCACGCACGCACGCACGCACCGACGCACGCACGCACGCACGCACACCACACACCCACACACACACACACACACAACACACACACACAACACACACCACACACACACACACACATTTACATTTACATTTAAGTCATTTAGCAGACGCTCTATACCAGAGACTTACAAATTGGTGGACTCCTAACTGTTCTGAACTGGATCCTCTGTGGCTGCAGCATCTTTAGTGAGGTCATAGTAAGAGAGACTCCTATATTGTTTTGAACTGGAACCTCTGTGGCTGCAGCATCTTTAGTGAGGTCACAGTAACATAGGGACTCCTATACTGTTCTGAACTGGAATCCTCTGTGGCTGCAGCATCTGTATGAGGTCATAGTAAGAGAGACTCCTATACTGTTCTGAACTGGATCCTCTGTGGCTGCAGCATCTTTAGTGAGTCATAGTAAGAGAGACTCCTATATTGTTTTGAACTGGAACCTCTGTGGCTGCAGCATCTTTAGTGAGGTCACAGTAACATAGGGACTCATTTACATTACATTACATTTAAGTCATTTAGCAGACGCTCTTATCCAGAGCGACTACAAATTGTGGACTCCTATACTGTTCTGAACTGGACCTCTGTGGCTGCAGCATCTTTAGTGAGGTCATAGTAAGAGAGACTCCTAAACTGTTCTGAACTGGATCCTCTTGTGCTGCAGCATCTTTAGTGAGGTCACAGTAACATAGGGACTCCTATAGCATTCTGTCTGTGGGGAAACTAAGTTTGCTCTAAAAAAGTTGACGGTCACTCAAACCATTTTGTACAATCACAAAATAATATCAATAAACAGTTTTCAATTTAGAAATGGAGTGAAAATATTCACGTGCAGTCTAAACAACCATCTACAGAAAAAGTCCAAGTCACGTTTAAGAAAGGAGAGTCCAGCATTAGATCCCATGAGTAAAAAAGAGTCCCGCATTAGATCCCATGAGTAAAAAAAGAGAGCCAGCATTAGATCCGTGTATGAGGTGGATACGGAGTCTGAATTGCTTCCTGCAGGCCTTTCAAAACTGTGAATAAGTCCCAAATGCACCCTATTCCCTATTTAGTGCACTACATTGGACCAGAGCCTTATGGACCCAGGTAAAACGTGCACTATAAAAGGGAGTAGGGTGCCATTTTTGACGCAGTCAGTGAAACCACAAACATTAGAAACCCCACGAGGAAAAGAAAAACAGCCATATGTCAAGAAATGCACAACGTGTCCATTGGAACAGTCCATCCCACTGAACTCATTTGACTAGTGACTGTTTAAGGTTTGGTCACTGTCTTTCTCCACCAGATATCTGTGCAGATTAAAGGAGACAAAGAGAGGAAGCCACTTTATGACTATTGAGATGCAGTATTTTGTCCTTGCCCCTCTTCTTCTTTGTATAATAGTGGACTCGTAGTTTGTCGTGCGTGCTGCTGCCCTTAGGCGACGTTTTGAGAAGGACTACTGGCTCCTGCATACTGCTACCACTAGGGCCTCTTCTGGGGCCACCAGGGCCGGAGCCCCTCCTCTCCATACCCCTCCTGGTCCTGCCTAGTAGTGGAGTGGAGGAGTCTGGGTAGATGACCAGGAAGGTGGAGGTGAGAAGCCCAGGAAGGAGCCTCCAGAGGCCATCATTGGGATGACCCGCACGCTGCCCACCACGTCCACCACCGTGCTCAGCGCAGAGCCCACCAGGATCTGGCAATGTACACCTGGCACGACAGTATGGCACAGTCGATGCCGAAGCCTCGTCGCGACTTCCCCGGACTGTGGTGGATGTACTGCGGTAAAGACAGAGGGACAGAGGGACAGAGGGACACACACACACACCACACACACACACACCACACCACACACACCACACACCACACCACACACACACACACACACACACCACACACACACACACACACACACACACACACACACACACACACACACACACACACACACACACACACACACACACAGGTCTCTCCACAACATCTGATTGGTGAGTGGGAGTTGATGGGAATAGATGAAGCATAAATAACCAGCTCCTGTTTAGAAGCCTCCATGTCAAACACGATACTTATGATTGGATGGTCATCGGACAGTTATATTTGCTCTGCCCCTGGACACACCCCTATGGCAAAGTATTTGAGTATTTACTAATGGAAATCAAGGCGGATAGGTCTGCTACAGTACGTAGGATAGTATCTGGCTCCTTCTCTGTCCTGCTATTGGTGGGGACGAAGCCGATAGACGAATCGACCGACTGGAGGACAGACAAACATCCGAACAGAGAAACAGTGACGCAGAAAGACAGACGCACAGACGGACAGACCGAACGACCATCCGACACACTGATAGACAGACAAATCTTCACAATTGACTGACCGACTGAAGACAGATAGGCCTCACTAGTGTCATGTCTCCTGCTGAGAGGCTGAGTGTGCTCCTCTTCCTAGCTGGGTTCTTCGGGGGCTTGGGGGCCCTGTCCCTGATATTCTCCTTTGGAACAGACTACTGGTTGCTGGCCTTGGAGACCTGTGGCCCTGGGGGGCATCAGAGACCTGGGAGACTGGGGTCCTCAGACCTGGGGAGGGGGAGATAGGGGATCAGGACACTGTGACATACTTCCACCAGGGCTTCTTCTGGAGGTGCTCCTTCAGTGTGAGGAGAGAGGAGAACATGGTGTGGTACTTCTGGATCAGTAAGTAGGAGAGTTCTTTTCACTTATTTATGAAATAGAAATACTGTAGCACACAATACATTCATTGATGAATGACAAGAATGACCGGAACTGTAGTATAATGAACTAAAAAAATACAACGTCAATTTTTTTCCAAAGCCAATCAACCACACCAAAAGGTCTGTGTGCCTGCCTACCTCTTCCCATTTTATGCTTCTGAGCAAAGCACGGGTTACCAGGCACCTGACGATGCCGTCTACAGGGCCTTCTGGAGCATCTTCCTTCTAGTGGGCGTGGTCACTGTTATGATTGGTGAGTTTGTCATCATCTGTGCCTCTCCATTGGCCAGTCACAGGCTCTACAAAGTAGGCGGGGCACTCTTGCTCACTGGAGGCGAGTTATCGGTTGTGTTCCTCTGCTCAGACTATGCTGACGCATGCCAAATCTTACAATGCCTGGATAGGTATTTTTTACATATCAGCTAACCACATCATATGTTATAGAAATCTGGTGCCAGACGGCATAGTCGATGATGTAGCGTGTAAACATTGGTTGATGCATGCATCGTCTGATCAGAGCAGGGGAACACGACCATCATGAGTTACTAGCCATGGTTGGGTCCACTCAACTTTACATGAAGCTCAAAGTTCAATGTGGAGCAGTGGCGATTTTAGCATCTATTTTATGCATGCCAGCAAACCCACAACACAACACAACACTAAACAATACATTAATTACACTATAACGGTGACAAACGGTGCCCACACAGGGTGCCTACATAAAGCTGTCCCAACAGCAGAGTCCCAACAGCAGTCCCAAGACCTTACCACTGCTACACCTGGCTATCAGYGGAGCCTTGTATGGCAACAAAACAGTTAATTCAGCCTCATTTACTGTCTTTTAAAAAACCTTAGCTGATATGGCTGACTTGCTTAAACAAATGTGGCTTCTACTGACAATTGAGATGTACAAACTATGGCATAAGGGGATATGAGGCAATCCGTAATTTTGATTAAGACATTAATGAGCGAGCTAGGACGGACGTAGTCAAATGCACAACAACTGAATTCAGAACATGGGTTGTTTTTACAGTATTCTCCCTGTACAACAAGTCAGAAATGATAGAATAAATCTAAGGGGCATATATTCAGACAATGAAATCTCTTATAATACTCAATGATTACATTTCTCTAAAACAGGCTTATCCTTTTTGTTTATCCTTTTAAGCTTGGAAAAGAGACCCTTAAACCCAGACTTGGGACCACACACCCACTCTACTGAATAGCAGGCTAGTGATTGCTCTGCAATGCTTGCACTTAACCACTGATTCCTTCCAAACCACTCATTGTTGAATTTGCAATTTCCAACTTGTTGTGTAATGTCCAATGGCCGATGAGCACCTGTACATTTTATCTATCATTTCTCTTCGTTATTTCTTCTCATATGACAAGGATTTAAAAACATTTGCCAGTAGATTTTTGACTTGATTCATGATGATGACTGCTAGCTTGCTAGCTAAGATTTTGAAAGTAGGATGTTGATCAGTCCAATCAAAGCTACGGTAGATATAACGTGATTTGGCATCATTTTATCTGTGGCCAATGACCTTGATCCTTCTTGGATGGGCACTTCTAATGTAACTCTATGGCAACACCCAAGGGGCGTGAATTTTTTAGCTCTACCCTTAGATTTGCGGTGACATAGTGTCCCCATGAGTGACAGAACACTGAGCCAATAACGGCGCAACTAGAGAACATTACCAACCCATACGGTCCGTATTTTCCGCTGGCTGCCCCACCACCACCACCACAGAAAGCACTGAGCTAGGCTGAAACACTTGCATTTTGGAGCTGCCTTACTCAAGAAAGCAAAAAAATKGACCAAGTTTGTATGCGACTTTATTAACATTATTATATATATATTTTTTACATTGTTTGCAARCTGATATGTGACATGTATTAATGCCAAAATAACATGCAAAACAGCCATCCCCATTTGCCSTGAATGACGAGTTGCCACTAATCAGGAGACGCAGTTATGTTCTATTAACTTTTATTGAGTTGAAATGTTTCCCTCTTCCTCCCCCTCTCCCCCCTGTCCCTCTCCTCTCTCCAGGTCTATGTCTCCTGGTTGTAATAATGATGTATGTAGTCTGGACCCAGGTACTGGACACTCTGGAGGACTACGCTGCCCAGCAACAACACTCCTCTCAGTGTCCAACAGTCTACCACCTCAGCGTCCAATACGGCCTCTCCTTCCTGTTTGCTCCCGTCTCCGTCTTCTTCTTCCTGCTGGCAGCACTACTCTTCACCCATCACAAAGTGCCAATGTAGTGACTGAGGGGGGAAACAGCCAGAGAGGAAGTTGGGAATGAACCATGCAGTGACTCCAGTGCCATAAAGGCTCAGACCTCCATGTTCAGTCTATAACAAGAGCCAGTAGTGACTGATACCATGGTCAAGTCTTATGGCTCTCACAGAGTAATACAGACGGACCACATTAAATACATTTGGAAAAATCAACTGTGATTAGCTTCGAATAAAAAGGCTACAGTCTCATTGGGAGTTGTGACTACATTTAATTCCACTGATTATTTGCAACCAGTTCTGGACTCTATCAGACAGTCCAGTCATAGAGGGTAATGAATTAGATTGTCATTATCTATTGGGATAATCATGACGGACGGGACAGCGGGTTCCTAATCAACTGCAACACATCTGAATACAGCTGGGTTCCACTACCACCACTAGAGAGCAGTGTTGCTTTAACAGTAGTAAAGTAGGAAAAATAGAACACTGTTTACAGTATTTCTAACCCAAATACTTCAAGCCATCTCAGAGAGCTTATATAGTTTCAATGGGAACAGACGTATCCCAGCCAACGTGAAGTTGCATCATTCATATTTGATTACAGCAGAGAGATTAAAAAGTTGAAAGAGGAAATGGTGAGATAATTTATTCAATTGCCTTTTTTTKGGGGGCCAAACAAAAGATAATATATGTTCAGTTTTTTCCCTTCTTCTGTACAGTACGGTTAACGGCATATTAAAGTAACTGATACAGAAAGCCCACCATCACACCTTTATAATTGGAAAAGGCAAACATTATGAGTTCTCTCTCAGTGGCGAGGGCCTGAGACAGTAAGACAGCGATGAGATGAGGCTGACTGGGGGAGGAAAGGAGGGGAGGAGAAGAGGTGAAGTGTCTCATCAGTGTGTTTTTCTTTTCTTTTAATGTCTTTCCTCCTCTTCCTAGTCTGAGCTGTGAACAAGGTGAGCGTAATTACACTAGGAGCTTGTCACATTCACTTCTGTGGCCTCACACCACCTGAAACATCTCTGGCACTAGCACCCCCCCCC
>NW_019945284.1:0-1062 GCF_002910315.2 Salvelinus sp. IW2-2015
TGTGTGTGTGTGTGTGTGTGTCACCGCTGTGGAAGGCTTTGGTGGTGCCCCTCAGGGCCTCCAGGCTGAGGGCAGCGATGATGTCAGCCTGCCTGGCCACGCCCACAGCTCGCTCCACTGCCTCTGCCGCCAGAGATGACATCATCTGAGTCCCGTTGATCAGACCGATGCCCTGCACGATAAAACACTATCACACTATCTACTGCGATTATATCCCAGATATGATATAATCTAACCCCAGTTATCAATAATCAGAATATAAGACTACTTAATCAATGCCTGATAGAAAATCCAACAAATGGTAAAAACAAGAGAGTTCCTACTGCTACAGCTCTAGCACTGTACCTCTTTCGGCTTCAGTACCAAAGGTGTGAGTCCATGACATTCCAGTACCTGGAAAAGGAGGAAAGAAAGAATAAAGGAGAGGAGAAAGAAAGAAAGACAAAGGAAACGAGTTAGGGGCCTTAATGTAAACATTTTATCTCAGTCATTCATCTAACAAAAACACATTGGTTCTCTGAGGTGTGTCTTTGGGTTGAGAGAGAGAGGCATTGTGGTTAACCCAACTGTTTTGGCATGGTCCCAGCCGCATTGAGGCGACCACATCCTGCCCTCTCCCATAAGGCCCAGGGTGAGGTGGGCCAGGGGGGCCAGGTCTCCACTAGCCCCTACCGTCCCCTTCTCTGGCACCCACGACAGGCAGGAAGCTGGGGGAGTAGAGAGAGAGATCTGTCACACACACACACAGACGCACAGATACACACAAGCTCAATGTACCTGGACAGGACATGCATACACACAATCACACACGTACACATGCACAAACACACCCACAGAGTTCATGCTTGCTATTAGTCAAACTGTTGAATCAGAATTTCAATGAATATTGTTATTGTAGACTGGGTTTACCATTGAAGGCTTTGACCATAGCCTGGACCGTTTCCATGGAGACGCCACTGTACCCTTTGGCCAGAACGTTGATCCTCAGAGCCAGTAGCATACGGGTCCTCTCTACACTCAATGGGGTGCCCACTCCTACACAAACACATACACGCACACGCA
>NW_019945284.1:2632-3657 GCF_002910315.2 Salvelinus sp. IW2-2015
GATATGATGACATTAAAACAGACAGTGGGAGTGAATGAGCTGACCGGATAGAGGTGCTGATTCACCCACACCATGTTATGTTTGATATTCACAGTGAAACCGTCCATGGATGCAACTGCTGCTGCAATGCTAAGATCTGGCACTGTATATTCTAATGAGAGGAGTCATCATGATACGGACACTTAATATACACAGTCGATTATAGTCTAGACTCATTTACACGGTTTTCCTGACCAGAGTTRTTTCTTGTCAGGTGAAATGTTCAGGAAAAACTCCAAGCCCTAGTTATTAAGGCTACAACAACAAAAAAATCCTGGTCAGATTGAGTGTTCAGGAAAACTCCTGGAAATGTCAAGTTGCTATAGAAGGGCAAAGAGGGAAGACTAGGCCCTAGAGACACTGTGGTTCTGTCCTCATTGCTCCCCCATAGAACCGCCACCTTGACATAAACCCATAACCCCAAGCCACATGACAAACAGCCCCAGATCAATGCTAGAATGTAGTCGTTGTAGCTGATGGATAGTTGCATGCATCTTATCCCCCTCMGTTAGCCCAGACCTCCAGTGATTTATCCAGGGAGAACTTGTGCCGTTAACCCAGGGATGAGACACTTTRRCCTGGGATGCGAGAGATGAGCCAGGACCCAGGCTGGGGCTTCGTTTGATGAGTGTCAGCCTRGATTAGTCTGTCGTGAATGAAATTATGCCAACCTCCCCCTCCGGTAACAAATATCCAGCTTGACAGATTCATGATGGCGCTAATGGACTAATATTTTKACCCTGCTGCATGCTAGGACTGGAGTATGTTATTTATCAAATGTTATTCATTTAGTGATATGGAAAGTCCTCCATGAGAGGACAGTATCATGATGCGTGATCCATTGACATATTTCAAAGGTCAAATCAAAGGTCAAATAGGGGGTGGTATATTTGTCCTCCACTGCATGTACAAGTGGGTAACCTGTATGTGTGTGAGGTGTGAAATGGAAAAGTGTTTTTGTATATCCCAACTCCCCCTGAGAGCGG
>NW_019945284.1:4744-10744 GCF_002910315.2 Salvelinus sp. IW2-2015
CTGAAGGAACTGGAATACCCGGCTGACCTCGCGGCATGCCAACCCTCCTGCCTCTAACGGAATGTGAGAGAAGTGGGTCATGGGAAACCCGGTCCCCCCACAGATGCCCGAACCCGAAGAGCCTGCTATAATTCAATTAGCTTAGATAGTGAAAGAAAGAGAAAGATAAATCAAGAGGGTGTGCTTGTGTTAGAGAGAGAGAGTGATTTCAACTTTCTTACCAGGCCACTGGCCACATTGTGTGGAGACATACTACACAAGGTTTGATTACTGTAGGTGGTATAAATCAAAATCAAATAAATGTATTTATATAGCCCTTCTATATCAGCTGATATATCAAAGTGCTGTACAGTAACCCAGCCTAAAACCCCAAACAGCAAGCAATGCAGGTGTAGAAGCACGGTGGCTAGGAAAAACTCCCTAGAAGGCAGGAACCTAGGAAGAAACCTAGAGAGGAACCAGGCTTATGAGGGGTGGCCAGTCCTCTTCTGGCTGTGCCGGGTGGAGATTATAACAGAACATGGCCAAGATGTTCAAATGTTCATAAATGACCAGCATGGTCAATAATAGTAATCGCAGTGAACAGTCAGGGTTCCATAGCCGCAGGCAGAACAGTTGAACTGAGCAGCAGCACGGCCAGGTGGACTGGGGACAACAAAGTCATCATGCCAGGTAGTCCTGAGGCATGGTCCTAGGGCTCAGGTCCTCCGAGAGGAGAAAGAGAGAATTAGAGAGAGGCATACTTAAATTCACACAGGACACCGGATAGACAAGAGAAATACTCCAGATATAACAGACTGACCCTAGCCCACCGACACATAAACTACTACAGCATAAATACTGGAGGTGAGACAGGAGGGGTCAGGAGACACTGTGGCCCCGTCGATGATACTGCCGGACAGGGCCAAACAGGCAGAATATAACCCCACCACTTTGCCAAAGCACAGCCCCCACACCACTAGAGGGATATCTTCAACCACCAACTTACCATCCTGAGACAAGGCCGAGTATAAGCCACAAAGACTCCGCCACAGCACAACCCAAGGGGGGCGCCAACCCAGACAGGAAGACCACGTCAGTGACTCAACCCACTCAAGTCTTCCTGTCTGGGTTGGGCGCCCCCCTTGGGTTGTGCAGTGACAGAGAGATCTTTGTGGCTATACTGGTATACCCTGCAGTGTGATTGTATTTTGGTAATACAGGAGGGCGAGGGAAATAACGGCTGGGGAATCATACAGTATTAGGCCCATAAGGACCTAGAACAGGGCTCTTCAAACTTGTTCCTGGAGAGCTACCGTCCTGTAGGTTTGCTCCAACCTTAATCTAGCGCTCCTGATTCTAATAATTAGGCTGTTTGATAAGCTGAATCGGCGTTAGTTACAACTGGGCAAAAAGTACCCAAATGTATTTCAAATTCCTTATATAAACAAACCAGACGGCACCATTTTCTTGTTTTGTTGCTCTCCAGAAACAGGGTTGGATGTAAAACCTACAGAAGGTAGCTCTCCAGGAACAGGTTTGGAGTTAAAACCTATAGGAGGTAGCTCTCCAGGAACAGGGTTGGAGTTAAAACCTACAGGAGGGTAGCTCTCCAGGAACAGGGTTGGAGAGCTCTGACCTAGTTTATCCTCCTAGTACCACTGACATTGTATGAATTCATATTATTTTTATAGGATAGCATAGGATGTTTTGATGTTTCATCTTTTGGGATAAGTAACCATTTAAAAAAATAAATAATAACTATGTTCAGTATACCTGCATTAGTGTATACATTCATGTTAAATTCAGATCATCATCCAGAAATACATGTTATAAAAGTTTATAATCAACATTGTGTCAAACAACTTCAAGTGAAGTCAATTCAGCAACAACAACCAATGCAATATCTCAATCTGACCACTAACAGGCACCATTAAACCCTATAATTAATGTGGCAGAGCTGCTCTTGCTAAACCAACAGTAGTCACTAAAATGCATGTGTGTCCCATCACCACATGTGTTAGAACATCTCACTGCATGGCCAACAACATTAAATTCTGATCAGGGTTGGGTAGGTTACTTTCTAAATGTAATCCGTTACAGTTACTAGTTACCTGTCCAAAATTGTAGTCAGTAACATAACTTTGGATTACCCAAACTCGGTAACGTAATCTGATAACATTCAGTTCGTTTTAGATTACTTTTGCCTTAAGAGCATTAGAAGAAGACAAAAATGTATGTTACCAATTGAACACGTCTATGGCAGGATAAATCAATGTTAAAGTCTACATAGCTGGCCATATAGGGATGTTACATTTTACTTTATGGTTGGTTGTGTAGGCTTCTTCACTTTCCACTACATATAATAATATGATTAAATGATATCTTTACATTAATATATATCATTTATAAATCCAAAAATGGATGTAGCCACTACAGATTTCCCCTTTAAGTCTATCAAAAGTTTGTGAGTTTGAGCATGTGTCCATTAGGCCCATGGATTATTTCTTTTATCAGCATGAATTAGATTGAGCAATAAAACCCCACTTTTATTCCATAGGCTGGATCCCCACTATGCAGCTGTTGGAAGAGGGTATTTTTCACTGGATGTCCACTGGTTTCATAACAATGATTGATAGGCAGCTTTAACTTCTTGAATTCAACCATTATTGGGTTCAAATACACATTTAGATTTGTGAACAGCCATCCACAACAACCACAATCCGTAAAGCGCAAATAGCTAAATGAGAGAGCAGCAGTGTGATTCACATCAATGCGCCATGTAGACATCAGTAATAAGTGATATCCGTATCGCCGTAGACTACACCACTGTGCTCATCCTTACCTCAAACGTTTATTCAAATTGGATCATCTTTGGATGCCGACTGCAGTCGCACCATTGGAAGACATAGTTTGGACTGTAGCCTAACAAAGCCTATTCCTGCTCTTTTCCCGATCCATCAAACACATTTGGTGTGTCATCATAGAGGTCTCTGACTTGTGGTCAGACACGCTCAGGTGGAACAAACTTAAATTTGCGCCTTTTTTCAATGTTAATTTAATGTAATTGAGAAAACAGAGAAGTGTCAAAGATTTTMGTCCGCAAACATCCATTCTGAATGTAAAAGTAATGCTCAAAGTAATACTCTAGTTTTTCAAGTGTCTGTAACCTGATTACAATATTTTTGCTGGTAATGTAACGGATTACAGTAATCCGTTACTCCACAACCCTGCTTCTGATTCAGATGTAAACTCATGCTATGGAGAATACCCTTCAGAGGATTAAATTGTGTGGCCATGGACCACATGACCTCCAGCTCTGCAGCTGCAGGCCTGATGCATGGTTTTACCCAGAAGTGTGTAGGGTGAGAGGGACACAGAGTAGCTCTGTAACCACAGGGCTTTGAAGAGAGAACAACATGAATGGACTATCTGGGAGTTAGTCAAATGTAAATACCTAATTCAATTATATAAATTGGGATTTTGCAGGTGGTGGAACTGTCCTCAAAATTGCTTYCTCTTCTATGATKATTTTAAACAGGATGATGGTTAGTTACTTTGGTATAATGTTGTCTCAGTCATTCATTAGGGTCATCCATGCATGTATTGTAGGCTTACTTTGATTATATTATACCAACCGTCAACATTCCTGCTTGMTACATAGACCTGCAATTACATTGTTTWCTGAAGCCATGAATGTAATGCACATAGGGTTCATAAAATGGTTCAAAGAGACTCTGGTTGTCAATAGTTACCARAGCCAAAAAGTCCAAATTGGCTATCTCGTWAAAAWMTKWTTWAAAAAAAMAGGTGATTTTTGGTCTTAATTTAAGTTTAGGGTTAGGRTTAAGGTTATCAGTGTGGTTAAGGTTAGAGTTAGGTTTAAAATCAGATTTTAAGAAGATAAATTGTGGAAATGGGMGGGGTTTATGTGGCTGTGTTAACTAGTGARGGCCCTCCTCAGTCACATGAGCTGGTCAAKTCCTCCCCTTTCCTCACTCCCTTGACCTCTGACCTACAACCACTCCCACCCCATTTTAAATCACACTGTGCTGCAGCACCTGATGTCTGGATCCAAATGAACATATGTGCTTGTGCACACAAACCTGCACACACACACATGCGTGCATTCACACTTACACACATACACACATCCATCACCAGRCTGTCAGCTTAGAAAGAAATTGAATTGTAATCTCCAGATGCCTTCTACAGATGTAGGATCTTAATTTGATCCCTCTTTTGTTCCTGCACAACAGGAAATGCAAACATGTAGTGTATTCAAGGTTTAAAATTTCAGACTTGATTTGCCCTAACGAAAAATGTATCAACCCCTACAAAAATGTTCATTAARTWTAATCCACATAATAATTCACATTTCCTGTTGCTGCAGGATTATTTTCCTTCTGTAGCAAACTGGCTCAAATTATGATCCTACACCTGTATCTGCTCCTCCGTGTAGTTGAGAAGAACTAATGAAATGGAAACTTAATAACTGCATGACAACTTGAGCTCCAGTCTGAAAACTGAATTGATKTTGTAGAAGCATGATTWAGGAGGATGTCATTGACTGTGCAACACTGTGAATCACATGTATAAAGAGTTTTATACTTCTATAAAATAGTTGTTAACTGGTTGTTTTGATGAGTTATCAAGCAACCGTGAACAAGTCACCCCGGGTCATGTCACCTTCCTAATTTCTACTGCATGCATTTCTTCCACCGTAGCTGATTAAAATGTCCTTAGAGATTTTTGGGAGGAAAGTCTTTAAGTGGATCCATCTCCAAAATCCTCCTGAAACAGAATGAAAAAAATGACTCTTTTATATAACACATTTAGCCYATATCCAGACAGACAGACCATTTCAGGGAATTCTACTGTCTATCCTCTTGATTGTTATCCCTCCATTTGCACTCTTTCATTTTTGAACAAGGGATTCTCAATCGTATTATTCAGGGGGATTTTCTGCTTTGTCATTGTGTGCAGGATATCCTCTCTCCTGAGGACTAGTMACTTCCTATTTGTTTCCTGCCTTGTTTCCTCATCCCCATTTTCATCCCCTTTCATCTCATAAAGAGGAATTACCAACAATGCATCATTCCGATGCAGCTGCTATGCTTGTTTTCTGGAGAGTTCCTTATGTGTCTCGGTTGATGGATCTTTAAGAAGAAGGTAAACTGAGGTCCACCACACTGGTTGTGATTTGRTCTTCYCCTCCATACGTCCAGGCATTGTCACATGGMGGATATGAAGGGACAGTGGGACTGATCCCTGTGTGTCACACCCTGATCAATGTCCTCAGTTGCTCRTGTTGTTTGCTTTGMCACTAGATTCAAAGGTCCTYGATGGCTCAGTTGGTAGAGCAWGGRGCTTGCAAARMAGYATWGTGGGTTTGATTCTCGGGACCACCCATAAGTAAAATTGTATGCACGCATGACTGTAAGTCGCTTTAGGTATTATAGTTTTATTTTCATAATGAGCAATATTATTCAATATTAATAATGTTTCTCTATTGATGTTATRAACTGCCTGGATACTTCCTGGTTCAATGATTGGTTGCCYTGGCACCATGGGACCTAGGTCTGAGCCCTTCCTGTGGTGCTGTGCCAGGTGATGATGACGCAGGTAGCTAGGCACCCACTAGGCTGGCAGAGAGAAAGTGGCATCACTCTCGCCCTGTAAGCCTATGACCTTGGTTGCACTCTGGTGACTGGACAGTGGACACACACAGAGTAGATGAGATGTGTTATGTCCAATGTATTGCTTGAGTCTATAACCTTTAAAGAGCACTGACTTATGTCAATGAGGGAATAGTATTCTTGAGGGAAAATAAGTAGGAGGAGTGCTTCAGGTATTCCAAAACAACCACAMGTGCTCTTGGGGGGGAATAGTAATTGAKAAGCTGAAGGAAGAATTATAACRACAAATTAGGTGCTAAATGACATATCAAAATCCAAACACTCTTGTGGGTTTGAACGTTAATAAGCCTCTAATGTGTGGGCTAAGACATCATTAAAATAC